>NW_027734071.1:0-311 GCF_054177405.1 Leptonychotes weddellii | reverse complement strand
AAACTGCTCTAAGAGAAGGCAATGCAAAGCAGTATGGGAGGGCAGCTCCCAGGGGGACAGGGCGGCACCAAAAGCAAGAACGTTTGACTGAGGTTTTGAAGCATAGGTAGGCGTTTTCTGAGCTGACCATTCATTCCTCAAATATTTAATAGGCATCTATTTTGTGCCTGCTACTCTTCTGGAAGTTTGGGATCTATCAATGAAAGAGATAAGATTTCTGCCCTGCTGGGACTTACATTCAAGAGGATCAGAGAGAGTGGGACTCTTAGGCAGAAGGAACTACACAGTAGAAGTGGGAAGGCATATGAGGT
>NW_027734070.1:0-311 GCF_054177405.1 Leptonychotes weddellii | reverse complement strand
TTTAGTCAACACTATTGCCATAGGGGAGAGAGACTGAACTCAACTCTGCTGAAGCAAAAGGCAGGAAGGTTTTTAAGGGCTGAGATGAGCTAGTGGAGAAAGACTGCAGGATATTAGGAAAGAGACTGATCAATGAGAGTAGGCCATCTATGTTTGCTAATTGATACTCATCAAAGTTAGGCTCCTACTTTCCCACAACACTTGGAGACAGAGACACTATCTCCATCTATGATTACATTTCAAGGGGATGGCTCCCAGATTCTTGTTAAAGACATTCCTGGGTTGTAAATCTGGCAGGAGGCTGGGAAAAG
>NW_027734069.1:0-311 GCF_054177405.1 Leptonychotes weddellii | reverse complement strand
GTTTTGGGGGAATGAAAAGTTATACACGGATATTCGACTGCACAGGGCGGTCGGTGCCCCTAATGCCCACGCTGTTCAAGGATCAACTCTAATCTCCCCCACCCACCCTTCTGCCTTTTGGGTGCAGATTCTATATGGATCACAAGTCAGAACAGTGAAAGGTATAGCCTAGTCCTAAGTCACTGTTAACAACACCAAGGGGGAAGGTTTCCCACTGGTTTCACTCTCAGGTGAAAAAGGACCACTTGTGAAAAGCAAAGGTACTTTTTGGGCCAAAAGGAGTTGGCCTAAAACTTTTTGATTTTTTTTTT
>NW_027734068.1:0-311 GCF_054177405.1 Leptonychotes weddellii | reverse complement strand
CCAAAGCATAAACGTATTGGCTAGCCCATATTAATATAATTAAATGATTGAATAAATAATCATTTTTAGGGAAAAAGGACAATTCTTCCTTACAAAATTTCAAATAATATACGTAAATATTGCTCCCTCCAGGAGGTAGAGCTTAGGGCGCCTGGGTGGCTCAGTTGTTAAGCATCTGCCTTCGGCTCAGGTCATGGTCCCAGGGTCCTGGGATCGAGTCCTGCATTAGGGTCCCTGCACGGCGGGAGGCCTGCTTCTCCCTCTCACACTCCCCCCTGCTCGTGTTCCCTCTCTCTCTATGTCTCTATCTG
>NW_027734067.1:0-311 GCF_054177405.1 Leptonychotes weddellii | reverse complement strand
AATATCTCCTCGGATTCACTTCTCCGCACTTCCTACCTTCCAGAAAATGGTCGCTTTTCTGATGAGAGAGTTGTTGCTCTTCTTTTCTTCGATCTCCTGTTGAGTTTGTAGGTGTTGAGAATGGTTTTATCCCTATCCAGCTGAATTCCTGAGAGGAGACGAAATCCAGGTCTCCTACTCCTCTGCCATCTTGCTCCGCTCTCGGATGGTTACTCTTTAATGTGACATTTTAGAGCACAGAAAAGACAGGGACTAAGATAATTGTTCTCCAGCTAGCTAAATGTAATGCAGCTAAGAAAAAGGATGAGGGT
>NW_027734066.1:0-311 GCF_054177405.1 Leptonychotes weddellii | reverse complement strand
TTACACAACAGAATATGAATGAAGAAAACATTTTCCTGAAAAGGTGTGCTCTAGACTCTGGTTCAGGAACTGGCTAGGGCCAGGGGCAAGACCTCTCTCGCTAGGTCTTGGAAGGGGAAGCTGCAGACACCGGAGCCTGAGAGAGTGCGGTAGGGTCGAGGATCAAGCGATGGAGGAGGCGGACTTTACTTTCAACGCAAAGACCCGCTGACACCTCAGGGGTCATATGCTGAGACATCCACAGCTGGGGAAGTGGTAACCACCCGAACAAAGTCTGAGCTCCTGGGGTAGCTCATGCAGGATACAGAGCT
>NW_027734065.1:0-311 GCF_054177405.1 Leptonychotes weddellii | reverse complement strand
CCGCATCGGGCTCCCTGCTCAGCAGGGGGTCTGCTTCTCCCTCTGACCCTCTTCCCTCTCGTGCTCTCTGTCTCTCATTCTCTCTCTCTCAAATAAATAAATAAAATCTTTAAAAAAAAAAAAAGTTATAGGCAGTTTTTTAATTGTGCAGGGGTTGGCACTCCTAAACTCCCTGTTGCTCAAGGGTCAACTGTAGTTACTTGGCTCTGGAGTTTTTGAGTTGGCAATCTCTGGCCCATGGGCATGTTTCAAGGGCAGCTAACCATTTGGGTAAAAATTCAAACAATGACCCTGATTCACTCTGACCATGG
>NW_027734064.1:0-311 GCF_054177405.1 Leptonychotes weddellii | reverse complement strand
GTCATTCAAAGCCACTGTTTCCTTGTTGATTTTCTGTTTGGATGATCTTTCCAGTGATGTAAGTGGGGTGTTAAAGTCCCCTCCTATTATTGTGTTACTATTGATTTCTTCCTTTATGTTTGTGATTAGCTATTTTATGTATTTGGATGCTCCCATGTTGGGTGCATAAATATCTGCAATTGTTATATCTTCTTGTTAGATTGTTCTCTTTATGCTTATGTAGAGTCCTTCTTTGTCTCTTGTTACAGTCTTTGTTTTAAAGTCTATTTTGTCTCATATAAGTAGTACTACCTCAGTTTTCTTTTCACTTC
>NW_027734063.1:0-4881 GCF_054177405.1 Leptonychotes weddellii | reverse complement strand
CAATGAGGTCATGTGATACATGTCTTTCTCTGTTTGACTTATTTCGCTCAGCATAATACCCTCCAGTTCCATCCACGTCGTTGCAAACGGCAAGATCTCATTCCTTTTGATGACTGCATAATATTCCATTGTATATATACCACCTCTTCTTTATCCATTCATCTGTCGATGGACATCTTGGCTCTTTCCATAGTTCGGCTATTGTGGATATTGCTGCTATAAACATCGGGGTGCACGTACCCTTTCACATCCCTACTTTTGTATCTTTGGGGTAAATACCCAGTAGTGCAATTGCTGGATCATATGGTAGCTCTATTTTCAACTTTTTGAGGAACCTCCATACTGTTTTCCAGAGTGGCTGCACCAGCTTGCATTCCCACCAACAGAAGATTTCATTCTTTCTGATGGCTGAGTAATATTCCATTATATGTATATTATATAATACATATATACATATATAATGGAACATTTATATATATATATATCACCTCTTCTTTATCCATTCATCTGTTGAAGGACATCTGAGCTCTTTCCATATTTTGGCTATTGTGAACATTGCTAATATAAACATTGGGGTGTATGCACTCTTTTGAATCACTATGTTTGCATCCTTAAGGATACACTAGTAGTGCAATTGCTGGGTCATAGGGTAGCTCTATTTTCAACTTTTTGAGGAACCTCCATACTGTTTTCCAGAGTGGCTGCACCAGTTTGCATTCCCACCAACAGTATAAGAGGGTTCCCCTTTCTCTGCATCCTTGCCAACATCTGTTGTTTCCTGAGTTGTTAATTTTAGCCATTCCGACCAGTGTGAGGTGGTATCTCATTGTAGTTTTGATTTGTATTTTCCTGATGTCGAGTGATGTTGAGCATTTTTTCATGTGTCTGTTAGCCATTTGTATGTCTTCTTTGGAGAAATGTTTTTTGGGTGTTGAGTTGGTAAGTTCTTTACAGATTTTGGATATTAGTCCTTTACCTGATATGTCATTTGTGAATATCTTTTCCCATTCCATAGGTTGCCTTTTAGTTTTGTTGATTGCTTCCTTTGCTGTGCAAAAGCTTTTTATCCTGATGAAGTCCTAATAGTTCATTTTTGGTTTTGTTTCCCTCGCCTTTGGAGATGTGTCTAGCAAGAAGTTGCTGCATCCAAGGTCAAAGAAGCTGCTGCCTGTAGTTCTCCTCTAGGATTTTGATGGATTCCTGTCTCACACTTAGGTCTTTCATCCATTTTGAATTTGAATTTGTTTTTGTGTATGGTGTAAGAAAATGGTCCATATGCAGAAGAATTCTTCATTCTTCTGCATATGGCTGTCCAGTTTTCCCAACACCATTTGTTGAAGAGACTTTTTTCAATTGGATATTCTTTCCTGCTTTCTTGAAGATTAGTTGACCATGGAGTTGAGGGTCCATTTCTGGGTTTTCTATTCTATACTGTTGATCTGTGTGTCTATTTTTGTGCCAGTACCATACTGTCTTGATGATTACAGCTTTGTAATACAGCTTGAAGTTCGGAACTGTGATGCCTCCAGCTTTGGTTTTCTTTTTCAACATTCCTTTGGCTATTCGGGATCTTTTCTGGTTCCATACAAATTTTAGAATTGTTTGTTCCAGCTCTGTGAAAAATGCTGGTAGTATTTTGATAGGTATTGCATTGAATGTGTAGATTGCGTTGTGTAGCATAGACATTTTAACAATATTTGTTCTTCCAATCCATGAGCATGGAATGTTTTTCCATTTTTTTTTTTTTTGTATCTTCCTCAATTTCTTTCCTAAGTATTCTATACTTTTCAGAGTACAAATCTTTCATCTCTCTGGTTAGGTTTATTCCTAGATATCTTATGCCATCACTACTATCTTACCCTGAATGAGGATATAGTGCAGTTGTTATCCATTTATAGTTCTCATCTGTGTCCACATACCAAGTGGACCCATTCAAGAACCAAACCTTTCCATCACTGGTTATAAGGGATCTCTGTTGCAGCCATAGATGTGAGTAGAGAAGAGGCACTGGTACAACAGTGACAGATGACATGAAGGTCATTATGAGCAATTGCATGCACCAGGCTTCTGATGGTTAACCAATGCCATGGTCTCTGTTGTTTGGGGATCCTATTCATTTTCTATTGTTAGTAGTGAGTTCAGGCCTGTAGCACCTTATCCTGCCCCTGTCTACGGAAGAGAGCCATCACCTAAATTCTTAGTAATGTTGGTGCTACTCTCACCAATATAATCCTTACTGTGCTGGAAAATGATGTATCTTTAGGATCTTTAATTTATTGGCTTTATAATAATAGTTAAAACCAGAACAGAATAGAGAGCCTAAAGTAAACCCATGCATATATGGTCAACTGACTTATCACAAAGGAACCAAGAACATAAAATGGGGAAGGGCAGTTCCTTCAATAATGGTATTGACAAAACCTTACAGCCACATGCAAAGGAACGAAACTGGATTACTATCTTACGCCATACACAAAAATGAACTCAAAATTGATTAAAGACTTGAACTTAAAACCTGAAACCATAAAAGTCCTAGAAGAAAACATAGGCAGTAAGCTCCTTAACATTGTAATTATGTGTGGTGATGATGTTAACTACACGTATTATGGTGATCATTTTGCAATATATACAAGTATTAAATGATTACCTTGTTTATCTGAAATAATATAATGTTATATATCTATTTTATCTCTATTAAAAGTGCATAATTAAAACTATAAATGTCCTTATATCAGTTTAAGTAAATTTCTATTGCCAAATCAGTTTTCAAAAAGAAAAATAACTGTTGAATTTCAGAGATCTTTGTATTTTTGGAATTGTGGATAAGGCGTTGTTAAACAGAGAAATCCCTCTATGGGATTCCTATGACAACCTTTCATAAACGGGGTATCACATTCCTATATCCAGAGACAGCATTGTATCAGTGCTTTTTGTTTTCCACAGTTCATGCCCATTCTCATATGTCTAACAACATGTCTCTACCCCAGACCTTCTTCAACCTCCCTCAAGATCTTTTAATCTTTCTCTTTATAGGCCCTTGATCAGCAAAACCATTTGCCATTGCCCATGATCCCACATATGTACTAAGCTTGAGTTTAGATACAGTACTGGGTGACTCGGAAACAAGGGCAGGGACAGAAGCAGATTGGATACCAAAGTCTGATGACACAGCAAATAATTGCAACCACTCACCTATGACCCTGACCAACATGGGACAGGAGGATTAACACTACCTCCTAGTGGTTACTAGCTGACAACATGGATATTGGTTAAATAATGAAACAAAACAAAACATGAGTGGTTATTTCAAAACACTCATCAAAGATGTAGTAGAAAAAAAATTCTAAGAACTCTTCAGTGTTTGTTTTGTAGATTGTTCTTATCTTAAACTCAATTTACTTGAAATCGAACAAAATAAACTTTGAGACTCAAAGGTAGAGCATGCCAATGTTTATATTTCTAGCACTGGTACATTTTTCTCAGTCTCAAACTTTGTAATCATCTATGACTCTTACATTTCTTTAGATCCTACATTCAACCAATCCTTACATTTTTTTCCTTAAAAATTTATTCATTCTGCTTTGTTTCCATCTCTGGCTTCTGACCGCAGACCCTTATTTCAGTTTTTGATTATGAATTAATGTCCTAATTGAGCTTTCCCTGTCTGAACAAGCCTGCCTACCACTGCCAGATTAGTTTTCCTTAAAATATATTTTCAACAGTTCATTTTTGACCCAAAATTATAAAAAAAACATAAATAAAAGCTTCTCGTCAAACACCCTTAAATAGGTTTAAAAAGAAAGCCCCAAATTGAGCAAGTTTATTTGCAACATGTTTGAGTGATTAGTTTTTAAACTGGTTACTACAAAAGGGATGCTTGCAACTTATAAGCAAAAGATTCCAAAGAAAAACAGGAGAACATCATAAGTGGTATTCACAAGTAAAGAAATATAAACAGACAATGCACATGAAAAAGTTGTAAGTTGATAATAGTGGAAATGTAAATTAAAATACAATGTCTTACCTTTCTGTGCTACCCAGAGAGGCGTCAATATGATATTCTGGGTTCCCATTATAATTAAAGGGAAATTTTCACACTGTCTGGAGCCTTTGATATCCCACAAATGAAGGAGTGCGATGTCCTCAAATCTCTTGCAGCAGGACTCTGCTCAGGTGCACCTGACTTGACTTCCAAATGGAACAGTACATCTACAAAGGAAAAGAGATAGCATCTATATCATAAACCTGAAGAGAACCTGGGAGAAGATTCTGCTGGCAGCTTGTGCCATTGAAAACGCAGTGCCATACCCTCCAGGAATACTGGCTGGTGGTACGCTGTGCCACTGGAGTCACTGCTATTGCCAGTCATTCCTGGGACCTTTGCCAACCAGATCCAGCCTTTGGGAGCTGTGACTTGTAGTAATTACTGATCCTGGGGCTCACCGGTAGCCTCTCACAGAGGCGTGTTGTGTTAATCGGCCTACTGCTGCTCTCTGTAACACAGACTTTGCTCTGCACTCTGTGGACATTGCCATCCCATGCAACAACAAGGGAACTCATTTTGCAGGTCTGATACGATAAATGCTGGCCCAGGGAGCTGTGCACATGCATGGCAGAATCTCCCTTGAACATCCATGGGAGATAATGGGTGATCTCTACTTACAGAGATCCTGAAGATAGTCATAAGAACAGGCTGCTGCTGGCAATGTCCACAATAGCCAAACTGTGGAAAGAGCCAAGATGTCCATCGACAGATGAATGGATAAAGAAGATGTGGTATATATACACAATGGAATATTATGCAGCCATCAAAAGGAATGAGATCTTGCCATTTGCAACGACGTGGATGGAACTGGAGGGTATTATGCTGAGCGAAATAAG
>NW_027734062.1:0-311 GCF_054177405.1 Leptonychotes weddellii | reverse complement strand
GGCGGGAAAGCGCACGAGGTTTGGTGGAAAAACTAAGGAGGTTTGGTGGGAAAACTCACGAGTTTGTGCGGGAAAGCTCACGGTTTTTGCGGGACAAGTCACGAGGTTTGACAGGATAAATTCACGCGTGTTTTCAGGAAATATCAAGAGGGTTTTTGGGAACCCTCATGACGTTTTTCAGGAACTCTCACATGTTTTTGGGAAATCTCACGATGTTTGGTGGGACATTTCATGAGGTTTGTTGGTATATCTCACGAGTTTTAGCGGGATCGCTCACGATGTTAGGTGGGATATCTCCCCAGGTTTTGCGG
>NW_027734061.1:0-311 GCF_054177405.1 Leptonychotes weddellii | reverse complement strand
TGTGTGGCGAGGGTCCAGGTGGTTGTGATCTGTCGCTATGTGTCCACAGTAGTGTCTGAAAAGACCTCCTGTCTCCTGGCCTGGCCTCAGCCTCCTGCACTGTGTCTTCTCTTGGGAAGAGGCCTGGAGGAGGCCAGGCAGCAGCCTCTGGGGGATACGGCGGATGGGTCTGCTGCAGCCCCAGGAATCTCTGGCAGGGTGTCGAGGTCCTGGAGGTGGACGCTGCTGGTCAAGGCCTTCTGGGTTTGTTTGTTTTTTTTTTTTTAAAGATTTTTATTTATTTATTTGACAGAGAGACACAGCGAGAGAGG
>NW_027734060.1:0-311 GCF_054177405.1 Leptonychotes weddellii | reverse complement strand
CCCCCCCCCGCCCCAGATGGACTACTGATGCTTGAAAATCAGAAAATGTAGAAAGGTATAGTGGAAAGAATCAAGCTGAAGTTCAAATTTTGTCCTTCACCAGTTACTACGAGGCCTTGCCCATATCATTCATTCTTTCAAAGGTTGTTTTCTCAGCAGCAAAAACAAAACAAAACAAAACCAAAACCCCCAAACCAAACCAAAACAAAAAGATCCCAAGCCAAAAAACCCTGTAGGATTGCGTTGGGGAGCAAATAAGAGAAACTGGCACAACACTGAAACTCAAACAAGAACTATCGCTGGGAACGCCT
>NW_027734059.1:0-311 GCF_054177405.1 Leptonychotes weddellii | reverse complement strand
TGAGACGTCTTTGGTGCAAAATGGTGGTTTTATTAAAGCACAGGGACAGGACCCGTGGGTAGAAAGAGCTGCTGCCCGGGGTTGTGGGGGGTGGGGGATTATATACTACGGCGGGGGAGGTAAGGAAAAGGGAGGCCTCAAAAGGATTTTCATATGTTAAAGAAGATTCACAGGAGACCGGAGGCCTTACCATTGTCAAGTTAAGGTTGTTTTTCCTTCTAGCAAGGCATTAACATGAAGATAGTTGGGAACTTCCTGGAGGAACATTATACTCTGCCCGCTTCAAGTATATGTCGATGGGGTGCAGGTTA
>NW_027734058.1:0-311 GCF_054177405.1 Leptonychotes weddellii | reverse complement strand
AATAAATTCCTTTAAAATGTATTAATCTCTGCTTTTAACTTTACTAATTCCTTAATTATGTTTTTTTTTTGATTTTTATTTTTTCTAACTTCGTGAGTTGAATGTTTATTTAATTTATTTATATAAAGATTTAAAACTGATTCCCTTTGAACATTGCTCTAGCTATAGCCTATAGGTTTGATCTATAGTGTTTTCATTGTTATATGGTGCACTTTGTTTTTGATTTTGCTTTTGACCCAATAGCTGATTAAAAATGAAGTTTTTTCTTCCCCAAATGATGGGGTCTCTTTGCTTTGTAGTTTTGTTATTAA
>NW_027734057.1:0-311 GCF_054177405.1 Leptonychotes weddellii | reverse complement strand
CTAATGATGTAATGTATGGGGATTAACATAAGAATAAAAAAAAAAAAGAAAAGAAAATGTCAAATTGTACAGAAAATATAGAATAGAAAGTTTGCCTTCACTATAGCCTTGTGTCTATTTTATTTCTTTCTCTAGATATAAATATGTTGATGTTTGTTTTTGTTTTTCCAGGCCTTCTAAATTATTATTAAACTTTTATTTATGAATGTATGTACATATATTTGTTTCACATATTTTCCCCTAATGAAAACTACTAAATATTATTGTGGAGTGCCTTTTTTACTTAATAATATAACCATGCCATACATATC
>NW_027734056.1:0-311 GCF_054177405.1 Leptonychotes weddellii | reverse complement strand
CCCCCACAATCCTTCGTCATTGGCTAGGAATAGTCTGTGGCAAGTGTGGCCTCCATGCAAAGATGGTGGTGGGTCTGGAGGCAGATGCAGTAGCAAAGGCCATCTACACAGCAGGAGATATGCACTATGAATATAGTATTTTCTTTTTTTTTTTTTTAAAGATTTTATTTATTTGACAGAGAGAGACAGCGAGAGCAGGAACACAAGCAGGGGGAGTGGGAGAGGGAGAAGCAGGCTTCCCGCCGAGCAGGGAGCCCGATGCGGGACTCGATCCCAGGACCCTGGGATCACGACCTGAGCTGAAGGCAGAC
>NW_027734055.1:0-311 GCF_054177405.1 Leptonychotes weddellii | reverse complement strand
AGGCAAACTTCCCACACACTGGGTGTTCCTTTAATCAATACCATGAAGTAAACATGTCCATCTTTTGGATCCTTGGCCTTCCAACTTAAAACCCTGTGCTTGAATTTCAGTTGGATGTGTTCTCCATCTCATTGGATAACGGCACTGTGGTCATGGATGTCAAGGGAATCAAGGTGCGGTCGGCCGATAAGCAGTACAACGACGGGCTGTCCCACTTCATCATTACCTCTGTCACACCCGCAAGGTACAGCTTCTCACTTTATATTCTTCCCACCAGATGCCTTTATTCGTAGGGCATGATTCTGCTAAAT
>NW_027734054.1:0-311 GCF_054177405.1 Leptonychotes weddellii | reverse complement strand
TATGCACAATTAAATGATTAAGAAATGTGATTAATAATGACAAATTTGAAGTGAAATTAGTTGAATTAAAGAGGAAGAATTGGATTGAAGTTCCAGAGAAGAATTGGGTTCGCTTTGTTACTAACTCATGGTATGTCCTCAGATATGTCACCTTGGATCTTAATAATCCTGATCTGTAAAATGAAGGAATTAGCAATATAATTTATGAATTTCTCACAGTAATTGGCAGAAAAGACTATTTGGAATTTTAACATGTGGAAGCAATGTTGTCCTGAGTCAGAAGACCTTAGTTCTGTTCTAGAACACAGTAT
>NW_027734053.1:0-311 GCF_054177405.1 Leptonychotes weddellii | reverse complement strand
ATGAATTTAAAGACATTTAAATGGAATTTGTTTGAAGCATTGATAACACATCCACTCCCATATCTGGGCATCTGTATGCGTTTTTAAAATTTAAGTACAGTCATAAACACCAATATGCTGGGATTAATGAAAATAACACTCTCTGTCATTAATGTTGTTATAAAATAACTATCAAGAATAAATTGTGTGTGGGGGGGGGAGGTGGCTACTTACTTCACTGCTCCTGAGATTGCCCCCCCATAAATAATTTCACATAAAGAATCTAAGAGAAGCTGGTCTAGGAGCCGCCTACCCTGAGAAAGTGGGCTGAG
>NW_027734052.1:0-4881 GCF_054177405.1 Leptonychotes weddellii | reverse complement strand
TAGCTTGTTCTGAGCACAAGCATTAGGGTGAGGCTCAGTCTTAGGGCTCGGTTTCAGGGAGTAGGCATACGGTGGGGCTGAGGGTCAGGTTTTCACTCCAGGCCATCCAGGTGGTTGCACGTGGCAAGGTTTCCTTCTGTATTCTTGGCAGATTTGTCCTGCCCCAGTCTTGTGTCTCAAATCTGGCCTTTCCTGAAACTTAGCATTTGAGTCCAGGTGGGCACATTGCCATGCCTAGGGTTGAGGCGAGGCTATGGGAGACAGTAGGCACCTATCCGATGGCAGTGTGGAGACCTACTCTGAAGGGCTGAGTGGAGGGCATTAGGGTGAGGGTCTGGCTCTTGGTTTGGCCTCAGGGGGATGCTCATGGTCTTGCTGAGGTTTCAGTTTCTAGCTATAAGCGTGCTCTCCAGCAATATCCTGAGGTTGGCAGGTGGCATGGTTTCCTTCCGTGTTCCTCCCTGATTAGTCTGGCATCAGCCAAGTGTCCCAAACACACTGTGCCCTCAGAAACAGGGTAGGATGGGTCGGGGCCACAGGCAGGGCTAAGGCTAGAGTTAAGGTCTGGGAGAAGGTAGGGGCCTCTTCAATGGCCGTGTGGGGCTTGCCCTGAGGGCTGAGTTGAGGGCGAGCAATAGGGTGAGGCTCAGGATTAGGGTGCAGTTCCGGGGACTAGGCACATGGTGGGGACGAGGGTCAGGTCATCCCTAGAATCATGTTCTACAACTCCATCCCGTTGGTTGCGGGTGGCACGGTGTCCTTCTGTATTCCTGGCTGATTTCGTCCTTCGCCGCTCTTGTGTCTCAAACACCGTCTTCGTCAGACCTAGCCTTTGGCCTCAGGTAGGGATAGAGCCATGCCTAGTGTTAGGGTGAGGAGGTTCCGGGAGATGGTAGGCTCCTATCTGATTGGGAGGCGGGGGCCTGCCCTGATGCATTAGGGTGAGACCCCGGCTTGTAGTTCGGCCTCAGGATGATGCTCATAGTCTGGCTGAGCTGTTCAAGCTCTCCATCCACATCCTGGCGGTTGCAAGCAGCCCCATTGCCTTCTGGGTTCCTGTCTGATTAGTCTGGCATTGGCCAGCTGTCCCAAATCCATTGTGCCCTCAGACCCAGGGTTCAGGCCCTGTCATGTCCCCAGCCATGGGGACCTAGGGATAGGGTACGGTTCTGGGAGAGGGTAGGCGCTATTCTGGTGGCAGTTGGGAGACCACGGCCCAAACGCAAAGTCGGAGGAACGGAGGGATTCAGGACACGGTCTAGCACAGGACACATCCTCCAGAATACAGAAGCAAGTGATGCCACGGGCAACCACCAGAGTGGAGCAAATAGCACGACTCGGTAAAATACCTGACCTTCAATTCCACAATGGGCCTAGTCCTCAAGACCAAACCCTAAGCCTGATCTTCACCCGAAAGCGTACCCTCCACTCAGACCTCAGGGCAGGTCTCCACACACTGCTGTCGGATAGACGCCTACCATCTCCCGGAACGGAACACGAACCCTAGCCCTAGCTGCGGAGATTACTGTGTTCAAACCCTAGGTTTGAGTGCGCAGTGGATTTTGCTCACCTGATCGATGCCACACGAATCAGTTAGGAACACAGAAGGAAATCGTGACCATTGCAACCGCTGGGTGTTGCTGGAGAACAGGCTTATAGCTAAAAACCTGAAACTCAGCATGAACCATGAGCATGCCTCCTGAGGCCATCCGATGAGGCCAAAACCAAAGCCCTGAGGCACGTCCTCACGCTAGCCCTCTACTCAGCACTCAAAAGATAGTACGCTGTGCTGCTATGGAAATGGACCCTAAAGTCTTCAGCACTATCACCGAACCCTAGCCCTGGATGTGGCCCTGACCAGACCCAAACCCTCCTACCATCTGTCCACCCACAACACTAACCCTTGCCCTCGCTGTGGAAATTACTCTACCCCAACCCTAGTCCTGAGGGCGCGATGGGTTTCGCTCACCTGCCTGATGATGCCAGGCTAAATAGACAGGAACAAAGATGGAAAACGTGCCACTTGCAACTGTGCCCGGGGGCACCTACCCTCTCCCGGAATCTCCCACTAACCCTAGGCCATGGATCTGGCACTACCTGAGCCTGAGTGCTAAGTCAGAAGACCGAAGGGACTCGGACACAGGCTGACGCAGGACAATCCGCCAAGGTTACAGAAGCAAGCCAAGGCAGGGAACACCAACCAGGTCGAGTGGATAGCATGTTTCTGGCAAAAACCTGACTCTCGACCCCACAATGAGCCTCGTCCCTGAGACAAAACCCTAAGCCCGAGCTTCACCCAAAAGCTCACCCTCAACTCAAGCCTCAGGGCGGGACTCCACACTGCTGTCAGATAAATGGTTACCATCCCCTCGGACAGCAAACCTAACTCTAGACCCAGCTGTGGAACCCAAGGATTTGGCTCACATGACTGATGCCCGAGTAAAGTCAGGAATACAGAAGCATAACAATGTCACTTGCCACGCCCGGGTGTGGCTGGAGAACAGGATTCTAGCCGAAAACCTAAAACCCCACAACACTGTGAGCATGCCCATGGGGCCAAACCCGACGACGGAACCTCACCCTAATGCAAACCCTCAACTCAGCCCACAGGATAAGACTCTGTGTTGCTATTGACTTGACCCTAACGTCTTCGGGACTACATCCCAAACCCTAGTCCTGGCTGTGGCCGCTGTGGCCCTGACCAAACCCAAACCATGCTTATAAGGCTGAAGTGGATTTTGCACACCTGGGCAAGAGTGGGCAAATGAGGCAAGAAGAAAGAAGGAAATCGTGCACTGAATTGCAAACCCCGGGTTTACTGCTAGAGACCGTAAGTCCGGTGAACACGTTAAACTTCAGGAACACCAGGAGCATCTCCCTGAGGCCACTTTGGAAGCCAGATGCTCACCGAAATGCTGATCCGCAACTCAGCCCTCAGGGCACTTCTCCTCACTGCCGTCGGAGAGGTGCCTACCCTCTCCTGGATTCTCACCCTCTCCGAATGCTAAGTCTGAGGATTGACGGGAGTCGCGACACAGACGGGTGCAGGACGATTCCTGCAAGAATACAGAAGCAAGCCATGCCAGTGTCAGCCACCACCGTGGGGCACATATCCTGATACGGGTGAAAACCTGACCCTCGAACCCACAACGGCCCTAGGCCCTGAGACCAAAAACATAGACTGAGCTTCACCCTAGAAGTCACCCTCAACTCAGGCCTCGTGGCAGGTCTCCACCCTGCCATTTGATGGACTCTTACCACCTCCTGGCCCCTAGCCCTGCCTGTGATACTTAGCGTCCTGAGGGTGCAGTGGATGTGGCTCACCTGACCAGCGCCAGACCGGTCACTCAGGAACCTGAGATGAATCCGTACCACCCTCCACAGCCAGCTGTTACTGCTGGAGAACAGGAATCTAGCCCAAAACCTCAAACTCAGCAACACTATGAGCAAACTGCTGAGGCCAAACCCGCAGAGTGAGCCTCACGCTAAATGTCAGCCCTCCACCCGGCCGTCAGGTAGGACTCTTCATTGCCATGGAATTGGTCCCCCAACGTGTTTAGGACCAGAACCCAAACCGTAGCCATAGATGTGGCCCTGACCAGACCCAAACAACGGTCTCCGGCAACGTCCCCGTGGTCTTGTGCCCTAAATCTCGTTATTCCTCCAACTTAGCCTTCAGGCCCAAGTAGGGCCAGAGCCACGCCTAGGGCTATGGTGAGAACCATGGAGAGGGTAGGCACCTCTCTGATGGCAGTACGGAGAAGTGCCCTGAGGGCTGAGTTGTGAGTTAGCATTACGGTGAGCATCTGGCTTCCGACTTGGGCCTTAGGGAGATGGCTCCTAGGTGTCCCCGATGTATAGGGTCTTCACTAGAATCACGGTCTCCGGCAACATCTCCTGTGGTTGCAAGTCACGCAGAATCTGTTCTCTCGTGCTTGATTAGCCTGGCATTGCGCATGTGTGCAAAATCCATCGTAGCCTCACAACTAGTGTTTGGGTCGGGTCAAGACCACGTCCAGGGCTGGGGTTTGTGTTATAATCCTGTTCCATATAACCCTATATGGGACCACTCAGTAGCAGCGCAGAGTCCTAGCCTGGGGGCTGAGTGGAGGGTTAGCATGAAGGCGAGGCTCAGGCTTCGGGTTTGGCCTCAGGGAGCATGCTCATCGTGTTGCTCAGACTTCCAGGGTTTGGGCTAGCTGCCTGTTCTCTACTAAGAGCCGGGAGTTGCAAGTGTCACGTTTTCCTTCTCTGTCCCAGACTGATCAGTCTGGCTTCCGTCAGGTGAGCCAACTCCATTTTGCCCTCAGACCTAGGGTTCGTGCACAGTAAGTCCCACAGCCAGGTCACGCTAAGGATTCCTGTCTGGGAGATGGTAGGGGTCTATCAGATGGCCTTGTGGAGACCTGCCCTGAGGCCTGCGTTGTGGGAGAGCTAGAAGGTGAAGTTCAGGCTTAGGGTTTGGTCTCAGGGACTAGGCCCATTGTGGGGTCGAGGGTCCATATTCACCAGAATCAAGCTATTCGCTCCGCCGTGCTGGTTGTCCGTGGCATGGCCTGCTTCTCTATTCTTGGTGCATGTGTCCCGCGCCAGCCTTATGTCCCAAGTCCCGTCGTTGCTCACTGGGTCCCAGGCAGGGACAGAGCCATGCCTAGGATTAGGGTGACAATTTGGCCGACTCAGGGTACCTATCCTATGGCGGCCCGGGTATGCGGCCTGAGGGCTGAGTTGAGGGCTAGCATTAGGGTGAGCATGTGGCTTCCGATTTGGCCTCGGGGAGAGGCTCCTTGTGTCCCTGGGGTTTAGGGGTCTTCAGTAGAATCACGGTCTCCAGTAACATTCCCGGGGGTTTCAAGTCGAATGCTTTCCTTCTTGTTCGTC
>NW_027734051.1:0-311 GCF_054177405.1 Leptonychotes weddellii | reverse complement strand
GAGCGCTCCACATTTCCAAGCCTCTGTGGCCTTGGGCGGCCTCAACGTAGTTTTACAGGTTCACATCGCTGAGTCACCACCGTCACGGGGCGCGGCTGGGGCAGCCGCCTCTAGCTGCACCTCCCCGTCCCAGGCTGCACTCCTGGGCTTCCAGAGTCTCAGTGGGGGCCCCGTGGGGTCTGTTCAGACGCCCCCTTCCCTGTGCAGCCGCAGTTCTCCCCGAGTCAGCGGAACGAGGGCATCCGGGATCAGCGCACTTCGGGGAGGGCCGGGAAGCGGGGCAGGGGCCGCACGTCCTGTCCGCGAACTTC
>NW_027734050.1:0-311 GCF_054177405.1 Leptonychotes weddellii | reverse complement strand
TGATTTTAGGTTGGAAAATATCTCCTCCAAGCCTGTCATCTTTCTGTTAATTTTGTTTGTAGTGTCTTTCATTGAATGGATATTCTAAATTTGATGCCTTGTTTCTTTGATCATCTCTTCATCAATTTTTTTGTTCTCTGTTGGAATTTGTATTATTTGGGTATTGGAACTCATGTGTTGTTCTTTTATTTATTTATTTATTTTTTTTAAGATTTTATTTCTTTGACAGGGAGAGAAAGTACAAGCAGGGGGAGTGGCAGGAAGAGAGAGAGGGAGAAGCAGACTCCCCACTGAGCAGAGAGCCCGCAGGG
>NW_027734049.1:0-311 GCF_054177405.1 Leptonychotes weddellii | reverse complement strand
GCATGTATGTACACATGCATACATGTGTATAATACACACACACACAGATACCTTTATTTCGATTAATGCTTTAGCTACATAGTTTCCAATTGTTTATTAGACCTTATTAAGGAGGAGTAATGAGCTATAGAAAAAGACTTGTGACATGTTACCAAGACTCCATCATAGAATATCTTGCACTTGTAACTACTCTCAAATACAGTGTATTTCTGTATCAATTCAAACCATTCATGTATGATTTTTAAGGTTATAATTATAATCCAAAATAGCTTGAGTAAGTAATTCTCCAAATATACATACAATTATATTAT
>NW_027734048.1:0-311 GCF_054177405.1 Leptonychotes weddellii | reverse complement strand
AAAATACAGAGACATTCTTGGAAGTTATCCTTAATGAGTTAACCATAAACCTGCTTGGTGGCAGGGTGGGTGGGGGAGGATAAGGAGACCTGCTCTATTTACTTCCCAGGGCCCCTACCCAAGGTCTTCCACCTCCCTCTTTTTCTAGGTGAAACTAAAGGAGGACCTCACCACCTTGCTTTTGCTCTGCCTTCAATCACAGCCCCTCCTGCAGCAAAGGAGACTGCCCATACCCCATGCTTGAGGTCCTCCCTGGATAGCTTCTCCCAGATAAATCAGGCTGCTCTGTAATCTTCTCAAGAAACCTGACC
>NW_027734047.1:0-311 GCF_054177405.1 Leptonychotes weddellii | reverse complement strand
AATACAAAAAAGATCCAGGGGTACTAGGACAGGGATGCAATTGATGTATGGAGGTTCTTGCATGCAATATTTGTTTACATCATTGTGCAAGAAAACAGGGATTGTGGATTTCAAATGGAAGCGTTTTCATGATTTAGAACTCATATTAATAGAAATTGAATGCTAGTTCTTAAATAACTCTTAATAAATGTTATTCTTACTAAATAATATTTAATGCATTGAGTATATCAAATAAGTTACATAATGTATTAGTATATTAAAATACATAATAATATATGACCTATTAAATACTAAAATACATTGGTTTATGT
>NW_027734046.1:0-311 GCF_054177405.1 Leptonychotes weddellii | reverse complement strand
CTCTCTCTCTCTCTCAAATAAATAAATGAATCTTTAAAAAGAAAAGAACCAACATTGTTTTAACCCCAGTAATACTACCCAGACTTAGCAGGCTGGGCTCTATGTGTTTTCTGATTGTGAAAATTAAATATACCTTAAAGAAGTAAAAGCTCCACTCCGAAGATGTTTAAAAAAATAGTCCAGAAGAAATTCCAAAGAAGATATCTAAGAAATGTTCTGAGCGATTTTAGCGTCACTGGGGTTGGCTCCTGCTCTGAGCAGACAGCTTTGACTTTGGCCTTAAGCTGTGTGTGTGCTTTTTAAAGATCTTC
>NW_027734045.1:0-311 GCF_054177405.1 Leptonychotes weddellii | reverse complement strand
TGGTAACTCTGCAGAATGATAGGGAAAGTGAGGCTAGGAAGACATACAAAAATAATGAAAATGGGCCAACAACCACAGATAACCAATTAAATACTTGCAAATATAAGGAGATTTTTTTTTTTTAATTTTTATTATTTATTTGTCAGAGAGAGAGAGAGCACGCCTGATGCGGAACTTGATCCCAGGGCCCTGGGATCACGACCCAAGCTGAAGGCAGACGCTTAACCAACTGAGCCACCCAGGCGTCCCTATAAGGAGATTTTTAAATTTAATTTTATGCAGCATGGATGATTTTCCCAGGAAAAAAAAAA
>NW_027734044.1:0-311 GCF_054177405.1 Leptonychotes weddellii | reverse complement strand
TGGATGATCCCTCACCCATGTTGGGGAGGGCCATCTGCTTTACTCAATTCACCAACTTTACAAGTACACCAGGTCAAATGCTAATCTCTTCCAGAAATACCCTCACAGACACACCCAAAAATGTTTTACCAGCTATCTGGACATATCTTAGATCAGACAAGTTGACAAGTAAAATTAACCATCACAAGGTATCAATTTACCTGCACTCTCCTCAGGTCACTCAGAGATAGAATCTGCTTGGAATTTTATTAAGATCACTGGCAGAATTCAGTTCCTTCCTATTGTAGGATTAAAGTCTGCATTTCCTTGCT
>NW_027734043.1:0-311 GCF_054177405.1 Leptonychotes weddellii | reverse complement strand
TATTAAGCATGTATTTTGTTCCAGAAACTATGTCAAGTGCTTTATGCATGAAATCTAATTCTCACAGCCATTTTATAGAATAACATCAATTTACAGATGATAAAATTGAGGTTTAATGTTCAGGCAACTTAAAAGATCACAGAAAAATGAGGATATGATTTAAAACCCAGGCTTATGTAACTTTGCTTTTAACCAGTATATTAGTCTTTTTTTTTTGTTGGCCTTCATCTTTTCTGTAAATTAGAAGATTTCAGTTGCTGACATTTGGAGTGTGCTATATGGCTGACTGAATCTGTGACTGTTTTAATGTG
>NW_027734042.1:0-311 GCF_054177405.1 Leptonychotes weddellii | reverse complement strand
CTTGGGCACCTGGGTGGCTCAGTCGGTTAAGCGTCTGCCTTCAGCTCAGGACATGATTCTAGGGTCCTGGGATCGAGTCCCATGTTGGGCTCCTTGCTGAGCGGGGAGCCTGCTTCTCCCTCTGCCTGTCACTCCCCCTGCTTGTGCTCTCTCTCTCACTCTCTCTTTCTCAAATAAATAAAGCCTTGAAAAAAAATAAAATCTAGTTTGTCTGATATAAGGATTGCTACCCCAGTGTCGTTTTGATGTCCATTAGTTCCATGATTCATTGTTTGTGTATACGTGCCCTCCTTAATACCCATCACCAGGCT
>NW_027734041.1:0-4882 GCF_054177405.1 Leptonychotes weddellii | reverse complement strand
CCCACTCCAACAACACTCAGTTTGTTTCCTGCGATTAAGAATTCCTCATATCAGTGAGATCATACGATACATGTCTTTCTCTGTTTGACTTATTTCACTCAACATAATACCCTCCAGTTCCATCCACGTCATTGCAAATGGCAAGATCTCATTCCTTTTGATGGCTGCATAATATTCCATTGTATATATATACCACATCTTCTTTATCCAGTCATCTGTCGATGGACACCTTGGCTCTTGGAAAGAGCCTTTTAAACAAAACGAATGGAGGGCTTTTAAGGAAAACAAAAACAAAACAAACAAACAGGTAAACAATATGCAAAGGGGGTAAAATGTGCCTGCTTCATAACTGAAGCACCAGGCCAGAAAGGCCCGGCTCCCTGGCCCTAAAAACATCTAGTACTGGTGATTCCCAAACTACAAAGCATGCCTCCAAGAGCATCCTAGTCTCCAAAAGCCAGCAGGCTTCCCAGGATCTGGATGGACGCCTTGGTTCCCTCAGGTGGGCCTTGGCCTGATTCCTGTCACCTAGGGGACTCACACCATCTCTGGTGACTGCCACGCTTCCATCAACATTTAACCTATTATACAGTAAGCTGTTTATTTGCTTTTGTAGTTTTTATTAAAGGGATAGCCCCTCCCCCTCCAATTTGACTTGAAATTTTTAGCTGAGATGGGGGGTGGGGAGAGTCTCTTAAATGCGTCTCAGGTAAGATAACCTGCGAAATCCCTCCAGTGCCTTCCGGATCTAAGCGTTTACTTGCTTATCTCAAACCCAGAGAATTCTTCCACTGTGTTGGGTCCTCCGTCTCCAAGCCTATGTGCTGTCGATACCCAGCGAGCCTCTTCCTCCAACCTCCAGCTTAACATGAATAACGTTTCTCTTTCTGTGTTTTGTAGCAGTATTACAAACGTGGGCTCTGTATTCAATCTCCCTCCATTTTCTTTCTTTTTTTTAAAGATTTTATTTATTTATTTGACAGAGAGAATGAGAGAGAGAGAACATGAGAGGGGGGAGGGGCAGAGGGAGAAGCAGACTCCCCGCCGAGCAGGGAGCCCGATGCGGGACTCGATCCCGGGACTCCAGGCTCATGACCTGAGCCGAAGGCAGTCGCTTAACCGACTGAGCCACCCAGGCGCCCCTCCCTCCATTTTCTTGATTATAAATTCTCAAGAGCAGGACTCTGTCACCCTGCATCTTCCCTAATAGGTTCCCTGGGAGAAGAGGGCCCAAGCGGCCCGTGCTCCATCCAGGGCTGTTGCTGGCTGTCTCTGCAGCCTCCACCACACTGTTGAGCAAACAGAGGCAGTCTTCTTTTTGTTTTATTCACGCTAATGAAGTGTGTATGCCAGGGCCCTGAAAAGACTGAGGAATTAATCTGCATTTTGCATTATCCACAACAAAACATTCTCATACTGTTGTATTTGGGATTTCTGTTTATTTTGCTTCTTGATTTTATTTTTGTTGCCTACTGCTAGCAATTTCACACACTGGTGGAGACGAGTTTCATTTCATTAAACCTGTCTTAAGCTCATTATTCAGGCAGAGAATCACGTGGGTCTGGGAGACTAGTTTCCTGTTGCCAGAGGTGCTCATGAACATACTGACTCCTAATCTACCTGGGTAGTGGGCTGAGGGCTCAGACCCAATCAGGAGGCCTCTGCTTCATAGTGGAGGGCTGGATCCTGTAGTGTTCAATATGAATCAGACATCTCTTAAGATTAAAGGTGTTGATTTTGATGATACCTCACCCGTTTTCAAATTTCGGGATGATAACTAGGAGTGAAAGAATGGAGTAAAATAGCCATGACAAAATTTCTGTCACTATGGGGTTTTTTGGGGGGTGTTTTTGTTTTGTTTTGTCTGTAAATATTGGTTCAGAGCATAGTAAAGGGAAAGCAAGGATGCACACCGATATCACTTTAACCATAACAATACTCTATGTGCCCATCGAGGCATAAACTGAACCAATAATGCAGGGAGCGTCACCACCAATCTCACTCAATGACGTAGGTTTCACCCAAATTAAATTCTGATTGTTCGAGAATTACTTACAATTATCTATCTTTGATAACCATGTACCAAAACTTGTTTTCATCCATTGCGTACTGCCCAGGTGATTTTTTAAGTATTTTTAAGTTTCAATTTACATACCTTTTATTTATTTATTTTTTTGGATAAGGAAACGTAGTAGGTAAAACAATTAAAAACATATCTTACATTTGGATGGAAAACTGTGAGGTGCAATGGGAATGAGTTCAGGGAGAAAAAAAAGGATCATCTAGACCATCTCAGTGTTAACGAAGAATTTGATCATGTGTTTTATGAATTGATTATAGTACTGAATTGCTATTTCAATAGATACCTTGAAAAGATTGATGTGATCGTGTCAACTGTATCTCAATAAAAAATGTTTTGGAAAATGTGTAACAGGTCAAGAACTTTACAAATATTCCAACGTTTCTTTAAAATTTTTTGTTGTGACCATTTTGCTTTTTAAAACGTCCTGTGTTGGGATTTGCGTCCTTGTAACTATTAGAACTAAGGATAAAAATACTTTAGATGTCAACTGAAAAACGTGTGAGGTTTTAAATCCCTTTAGATTGGACCCACGCAGAAGTAACGGGTGGGTGGGCTCCCAGCCGCTGGGGCGGGGGACGCGCGGATGGCGACATTCCCTCCAGACCCTCCCGCCCAGCCCGATACCCGACCGGCCTCCTTTCGAGAGACGATTTGCAAAAACACGACTGTTCTCTTTCATTGTGTGTCTGTCTGTTCCCTGCCAGACAGGATGCCACGACCTTCCAATACATCTAAGACTCAAACAGGCTCAAGGAAGCGATTGTTAAGAATCCCTTATTTACAAATAAGAAGAGCCAAGCGAAGGGAAAGGCAAAGCGATGTCTTTTCCCAAGTGAAGACTTTTCGTGCCAAAGCGCTTTCTCTGACCAAAAGGACACTTTCCAAATTAAATGTCATAAATCCAAAGAGAGGGGGAATTCTGCGTCACTGACGCTTCACAGAAAATAACAACAGTGTGGCTGAAAGGGGAGGGAGCTAATTTGCTCTGAAAAGGGGGAATTACAGAGAAAGGGAATTATTGTCTTGAGCTGATCTCCCCCATCCCCACGTAAGTTAAAGCTACCCGCAGCAGGAAGCGGCTTATTACATCTGGCTCCCGCGCACAGGACGCTGCCGTCTCCCTCTCGGTTTCAATGCCGCTGCAAGATCCAGCCACGCAAACATCCTCCCGGAAATGTCCCCTGCTTGAGAATAAAGACGTCCGGTCCAGGCAGGGATGCAGCTCCAGGCACCACCGCCCGGGCTGCGCAACATCCAAGTCCTCACCTCCGGGGTCCATTCATCAGGGACACCGGGGAAGGAAGGCTGGCATGAGGTCCTTCTGGAAGAGGTGACCCGCGCCCCTCACCCACAGGCGCACGCCACGCGCGGACAGTGCGGGCCCTGGGAATCCACGCGCGCAAACGCCGGGGATACGCTCTGCAGCCACCAGAGGACGCAAAGCTCGAGGATCCTACTTCGACTAGCAATGCATTAATAGCCCCAAAGGGGAGGGTGGACACGGGATCCTTGGTCGCACCCGGGGCGGCCACCATCCCAGACCGCCGTAAAGAACAGCTACACATTCTTGCCTTCCGCTCACATACGCACAGGCGCGCGCACACACAGACCCGATAACCAGGAAACCGCTGGGACGCACAGAACGGAATTGGTTCACAGGACAACCCTTCACCGTGTTCGAAACCCTTTTTCGATTGTGTGGGTGGCTCTGAAAAGAGCCTTTGGGTTCCGGGGCGCCCGGCGCGCCTCACTTGGAGCTGGTGTACTTGGTGACCGCCTTGGTGCCCTCGGACACGGCGTGCTTGGCCAGCTCCCCGGGCAGCAGCAGGCGCACGGCCGTCTGCACCTCGCGGGACGTGATGGTCGAGCGCTTGTTGTAATGCGCCAGGCGAGACGCCTCGCTGGCGATGCGCTCGAAGATGTCGTTGACGAACGAGTTCATGATGCCCATGGCCTTGGACGAGATGCCCGTGTCGGGGTGCACCTGCTTCAGCACCTTGTACACGTAGATGGAGTAGCTCTCCTTGCGGCTGCGCTTGCGCTTCTTGCCGTCCTTCTTCTGCGCCTTGGTGACGGCCTTCTTGGAGCCCTTCTTCGGGGCCGGAGCCGACTTGGACGGATCAGGCATGATGGCAGATCTCCCCGAACAAAAGGAACAGACGTCCTGAGGAACTGTATTTATACGTCCCGTATGCAAATGAAGGATCCAGACGTCTTCGTTTCTGATAGGCTCAAATGCCGCGTAACGTCACTACTTGAAAAGGCGCATGCAAATTAGGGGGATGGCGGCCTCCTTTTCTGATTGGTCGCCATCGCTACCCAATCGGACGAGGCCGGCTTGACTACCTCCGGACCATATATAAGCGCTCACTGAGGCCGGCGGAGTCGTTATTTCGCCCGTTCACTCTCGGCTTTCTGTTCTCCCGGAGCCCGACTTGGAAATGTCAGGCCGAGGCAAACAGGGCGGCAAGGCGCGCGCCAAGGCCAAGTCGCGCTCGTCGCGGGCCGGCCTCCAGTTCCCCGTGGGCCGCGTGCACCGCCTGCTCCGCAAGGGCAACTACTCGGAGCGGGTCGGCGCCGGCGCGCCCGTGTACCTGGCGGCCGTGCTGGAGTACCTGACGGCCGAGATCCTGGAGCTGGCGGGCAACGCGGCGCGCGACAACAAGAAGACGCGCATCATCCCGCGCCACCTGCAGCTGGCCATCCGCAACGACGAGGAGCTCAACAAGCTGCTGGGCCGCGTGACCATCGCGCAGGGCGGCGTCCTGCCCAACATCCAGGCCGTGCTGCTGCCCAAGA
>NW_027734040.1:0-311 GCF_054177405.1 Leptonychotes weddellii | reverse complement strand
TGGTGGGACCCTGGGAAAGATATGATATCTCTCAATCTCACTTCTTGTATCTATAAAATGGGAATAGTAATAGGACCTAATTTACAAGTTCACTGCAAAGAAAGAATCAAATAATTCATGTGAAGGGCTTAACACAGGGACTTTTCTGAACCTTTTCTTCATTCTCTGCTGTATTTCCCAGAACTTAAAACAGTGCCCATCATATAACAGGAGCTTCATAAGTATTTGTTGAGTGAATTTCCTATTATTATTTCTCTTGCAGGCCTCATTTCCTGCGGGAAATCAACTCTGTGGTGGACGCTGTCATCTCT
>NW_027734039.1:0-311 GCF_054177405.1 Leptonychotes weddellii | reverse complement strand
TCTCTCTCTCAAATAAGTAAATAAAATCTTAAAAAAAAAAAATAAAAATAAAAAAAATAAAAAAAGATTTTATTTATTTATTTGACAGAGAGATAGCACAAGTAGGCAGAGCGGCAGGCAGAGGGAGAGGTAGAAGCAGACCCCCCGCTGAGCAGGGATCCTGATGCAGGACTCGATCCCAGGACCCTGGGATCATGACCCGAGCCGAAGGCAGACTCTTAACCTACTGAGCCACCCAGGTGCCCTCTTTTGGACTATTTTTATAACTCCACTTTATCTCCTTCCTTTATTGTGTCTATTAATTATGTTTC
>NW_027734038.1:0-311 GCF_054177405.1 Leptonychotes weddellii | reverse complement strand
TGATGTCCCAACGATGTTAAGTGACATTTTCTTCTTAGTTTTTCATTTCTTAAAATATACTCCATTTCTACAACTATAATGTTGAATAAAGTGATTATTTTTTACAGCCCCCTTAACATTTTTTGGAGATGACATTTCCAGCTTTCAAAAATTAGTGTAAAATCAGGTAGCAAGATCCCAAAAGCTGAGAACTCTGGGCGGATGATCAGCTTTACCTATGGTGCTTTGCCTTTAAACAGAGTGTGTGACAGTACATTATTCAGATATGTATGCAAGACTGTTTTCGTGCACAGTAAGATGTATGAAAGGAG
>NW_027734037.1:0-311 GCF_054177405.1 Leptonychotes weddellii | reverse complement strand
AAAGAAGTCTTTTTCACAAGAGCAATCACTCAGCAATCAAATAGGTGTTTATTCTGCTGAGTCCTCTGAAGTAAGTTAGAAATTAGAATGTCTTTATGAGTTTAATACAAGTTACATAAAAAAGAAAACATGCAATTAGACTCAGATATACTATTTAAAAAAATGTATTTCATTTTGGTGATTATATACAGTGAATTCTATTATGCTTCTGATATGTGCATATTCTCAATGAGACTATATCTGAGATAGCTAGGTGGTCAACATATTACTTAAATGATTTCTATAAAAAGAACACAGAGGTTTGTATCTGA
>NW_027734036.1:0-311 GCF_054177405.1 Leptonychotes weddellii | reverse complement strand
TTTTTTTTAAAGATTTTATTTATTTATTTGACAGAGAGAGACACAGCGAGAGAGGGAACACAAGCAGGGGGAGTGGGAGAGGGAGAAGCAGGCTCCCCGCAGAGCAGGGAGCCCGATGCGGGACTCGATCCCAGGACCCTGGGATCATGACCTGAGCCGAAGGCAGTCGCTTAACCAACTGAGCCACCCAGGCACCCTCTAATGCAATTTTTTAAGGAAAGCAGACCCAGAGAACAGAATCCCTTCCCCAGTCCAACATTGCTCTACAAACTTTGGTTTTAGAGATGAAACATACAGTAACAAGGACAACT
>NW_027734035.1:0-311 GCF_054177405.1 Leptonychotes weddellii | reverse complement strand
AAAAAAAAAAAAGAAATGATTGGAAATTAGTTATTATTGGACCACAGCCACAAGTCTGCTACAAACACTTTGCTTAGTCATCTCCACGGAGCTGGTTCTTTCCTCTGTCGTTGTTGTGGTCATTAGCCTTTTTTCTTTGTGTTATTAGGTTTTTGTCTGTTTCTTAAATTCTGTGACTTATTCATGTTTGTATTCCCAGGTGCTACTGTACTATCCTGAATATGATCATAAAAATAGCAGATAAACTTTACTGGATATTATTTGCCAGGCCCTCTTCTAAGTACTTTAACGTTCTACATTCTCACGAGAAT
>NW_027734034.1:0-311 GCF_054177405.1 Leptonychotes weddellii | reverse complement strand
TCCTTTTGATTTCCATTTGCTACAATTCATGTAAAAATAAATCAGGAACAAGCCATGACACCAGTCACAAAAGACCACATACTGTATGATTCTATCTGTAGGAAAGGCCCAGAATAGGCAAATCCAGAGAGACAAAGTAGCTCAGTGCTTGCCAGGGGCTGGAGAGAGGGAGAATGGGAGTGACAACTAATAGGTACAGATTTCTTTTGGAGGTTATAAAATGTTCTAAAATGAGATTATGGTAATGATTGCACAACTATGGAAGTATATTAAAAACCCACTGAATTGTGTATTTAAAACAATGGATTTTA
>NW_027734033.1:0-311 GCF_054177405.1 Leptonychotes weddellii | reverse complement strand
ATTTCACTCCAAATCTCGTGAGATCTCATGAACTTTTGGTGAGATTTTTCTCAAAGTCTCGTGAGATTTCATCCAAAGCTTTCAGACCTCAGTCCAAATCCTGTGAGATCACGGACTTCGGGCAATGTTTATAGCCAAATCTCGTGAGATCTCTTGGACATCGGATCAGAATTCACTCCAAAACTCTTGAGATGTCTTGGACTTCAGGCGAGAATACACTCGAAATCTCGTGAGATCTCATGGACATCGAGTGAGAGTTCACTCCAAATCTCGTGAGATCCGATTGTTATTAGGCGAGATTTCACTCCAAA
>NW_027734032.1:0-311 GCF_054177405.1 Leptonychotes weddellii | reverse complement strand
CTCAGGGTGCCTGGGTGGCTCAGTCGTTAAGCGTCTGCCTTCAGCTCAGGTCATGATCCCAGGGTCCTAGGATTGAGCCCCGCATCAGGCTCCCTGCTCAGCGGGAAGCCTACTTCTCCCTCTCCCTCGCCCCCTGCTTGTGTTCCCTCTCTGTCTCTCTCTGTCAAATAAATAAATAAAATCTATAAAAAAAAAAAAATGACACTCTCTTCAAATGGTGCCAGAACAACTGAACATCCACACACAGACCAATGTAGACACAGACCTTACATCTTTTCCAAAAAATTAACTCCATGGAACACAGACCTGAA
>NW_027734031.1:0-311 GCF_054177405.1 Leptonychotes weddellii | reverse complement strand
GGTCATGATCCCAGCGTCCTGGGATCGAGCCCCGCATAGGGCTCCTCGCTCGGCGAGGAACCTACTTCTCCCTCTCCCTCTGCCTCTCTCCCTGCTCATGCTTTCTCTCTCTCTCTCTCTCTATCTTTGTGTCTCAAATGAATAAATAAAATCTTTAAAAAATAATAATAAATAAATAAATAAATGGGCTGTCCTTTGTAATAGGAAGATGACTTACCGCCAAGGGCCCCAACTGATCCTCTTCCCATTTAACATTAATTGGGAAATTCCTGGTTTGAAAGAATTATTATTCTTTATTATTAATGACATAA
>NW_027734030.1:0-4882 GCF_054177405.1 Leptonychotes weddellii | reverse complement strand
CCGGCCCGCCCCACACACGCCCACCCCGCGACCCTCACGCTCGCGCCACGGCCCCGGCCCGTCCCACACACACCGGCCCCGTCCCTTCACGCACGCGCCGCGGTCCCGGCCTGCCCCACACACGCCCACGCCCGCGGCTCCTCACGTTTGCGCCGTGGCCTCAGCCCGTCCCACACACATTCCACCCCCCTCCAGTCCCTTCACGCACGCGCCGCGGCCCCGGCTTGGCCCACGCACGCTCCTTCCGCTCCCTCTCCCCCGTCCACGCACGCACGCGCCGCGGCCTCTCCGCCGGGGAGCGCAGCCGGGACGCGCAGCCGGGACGCGAGCCCAGAATCCCTCCGCGGGGCAGGCCTGGGCGGCGCGGGGCCTCCTGGGAAATGTAGTCCCCGCCCTTCGGATTTTTGGGGCCGCTGAGCGAGGGAATTGCGGTTGCTGCTTTCCTCCTTCGGCTTGGGGGCCTCCGGACGCCGCCGCCGGCCCGCCCGCCCAGCGCGCTCTCTCCTCTCCCTTCCCGCGGCGGACTGGTGGTTCCGACGCCGGGGCAGGTCCCCCAGGGACAGGTGAGCGTGTAGGAGCGCGCAGAGTTGAGGAGACGGGGCCCGTGAGAGGGGACGTGGGGAGTGGTCGCTCCGGTGCTCAGCGCCCACCCGAGCTCTGCGGGCAGCCAGGCCTGGCTTTGCGGCCGGCGGGGAGACGGGGGCTGGGAAGACGCGGAGCCGCGCCCGGAGCGTGGGGGGAGGGGGGGGCCGGGGGCGGACCGAGGAGAAGCCGCCTCGGTGAGTGCTGCTGGCGGTCCGTGGTGGGCGTCCTGCACTGACCCGTACTCTGTGCGGGAGCTTTTCTTCGATCCGTCTTAGTCCCTTCATTTATTAATGGGCTGCATCACCGTAAGGAGATCTCTGTTCTCTAAGGCAAGCCCTAAATTAAAGGGACTTGAAATTATATGAACCTTATTTGGACCGTAAGTCAAAGAAATTGCTTGAAAAAAATCTAATGAGATAACAGAAAAGTTTGAACACTGCCTATATATTTGATATTAAGCAATTCCTGCTAATATTGTGGGTGTGACTATATCCTTGTTATGATTTTTTAAGATTTTTATTCAGAGATAAATTTTGGGGCGCATGGCTGGCTCAGTCTATACAGCATGCAACTCGATGTCGGGGTGGAGTTCAAGCCCCACGTTGGGCGTAGAACTTTAAAAAAAAAAAAGGAAAGAAAAAAATACTTATACAGAGGGGCGCCTGGGTGGCTCAGTCGTTAAGCATCTGCCTTCGGCTCAGGTCAGGATCCCAGGGTCCTGGGATCGAGTCCGCATCGGGCTCCCTGCTCCGTGGGAAGCCTGCTTCTCCCTCTCCCACTCCCCCTGCTTGTGTTCCTGCTCTCGCTATTTCTCCTTCTGTCAAATAAATAAATCTTAAAAAAAAAAATACTTATACAGAGATAAATTATGAAATTTTTACAAATGATAGAGCATCCCCAGATCTGCTTCAAAATACAGTGGGTACAGGGGCGCCTGGGTGGCTCAGTTGGTTGAGCGACTGCCTTCGGCTCGGGTCATGATCCTGGAGTCCCGGGATCGAGTCCCATGTCGGGCTCCCTGCTCAGCAGGGAGTCTGCTTCTCCCTCTGACCCTCCTCCCTCTCATGCTCTATCTCATTCTCTTAAAAAAAAAAAAAAAAAAAAAAATACAGTGGGTACAAGAGTGTTCATTAAATGTTACTATTACAGTAACAGTTTTTCTGCTTGGCAGTAATTCTTGCAAATGTTCTTCAAACCCTGTTTGAATGTGATACTATTTTATTACTTTAGTACACAGACATATTCAAGTTGTTAATATTTTGCTTAGGGCTTTTTCAGAGTTCAGAATTAAAATTGCATTTTAATCTTCTTTCCTTGTACTATCTGGGGGGCCCGCATATGTGGGGCCACGTTGGGGTGGAAGCCGGTGGCCCCGGCAGTGAAAAGAATTTCCCCAGGTGGAACAAAGGAGATAGACGTTTATTGAACCCACCGCAGGGGGTGGGGCGGCTGGACAGCAGAGGAGAAACCGGCGGCAGCAAGGCAGTGGGTGGGGCTGTTTTGTTAAAGGAGAAGGTGAGAAAGTACGGAGATGTATGGGCATTTTGCTTTTTTTGGTAACTGTCGGCTGTTTTAAGGTGGGTCGCCTGATGGGCAGGTGTGTGTTCAGCCAGGGGGTCACTGTGGGCCCTTTCCACATTCCATCGCTCCAGCCTCTTTGCCTAAAAGCGGCCTCTGTGCTATCTTCGCAGTACTGTCCTGTACCGTAAAAGGATTTCACAAGTCTCATGAATAATTTGGGAAGCATAGATTTTTCTTTCCTCCTATTTTGTAAAGTAGTTTTTCCATTGTAAGTTTTGGACTCAAAATCTCTAGGGGTAGATGTTTGACTTCTGATTCTTTTTTTTTTTTTTTTTTAATGGTTGATGGATTTAAGTTTTATAGTTCTTACTGAGTCAATTTGGACACTTAAGGTTTTCTAGAAAATTGTTCATCTGTGAATTTATAAGTTTGTGGCATGAAGTTGTTCACCCTAATCTTCTATAGTGATTTTTTGGAGATTTTAAAAATCACGGCTTTTTAGTGATATTTTAAAATCATTGCTGTAATTGTAGCCATTTTTTCTTTTTTGAGCTTAAGTCCAAGACAAGGTCATTGATCTCCTTGTTGATGGTGTGGTGCCCTCCAGCACAGTTATTGGCTGTGGTGAGCTTCCCTGTGATGAGCTGCTCAGGTGGTAGGTGCCAGTGTGAACTTCATCAATGACTGTGGATTCCAGGTCTGCAAACACTGCCCTGGGCACCAGCACCTGTCTCACTGCAGAAGGTGTTGAAGGAGTCATCTCCTCCCCCAGTGGTCTTGTCAGTTGGCATCTGACCATTGGGCTGGATGCCCTGTTACAGGTAGTAGAGCTCCCAAGCAGGCATTGCCAACACCAGCCTGGATGGAAATGAATTTGCACATGGTTGCTGCTTTGTGGCTGCTGAGCAGATGGCAGAGAGGAGGAGGAGAGGTTGTTGCTTCTTGCAGTGCCACTCTTAGGCGGTTGATGGAAGAACTTGCCTTCCCTTGGAATTTTAAAAGTGGGCAAAGCCAAATAGAAATGAAGCAGTGTTACCATTGAGAAGTCCTATTCTACACCTGTTACTGTTCTTTTGTATGTAACCTATTTATCATCTCTTGGAACCTTTAGGTTCATCAGTTTATTTTTGGTATTCAAAACTTTCATGTTGATAAGTTTAGTTCCAGTCTTTTAAGAAATTGCCCGTTTTGGGGCACTTAGGTGGCTCAGACGGTTAAGTGTCTGCCTTGGGCTCAGGTCATGATCTCAGGGTCCTGGGATGGAGCCCCACATTGGGCTGCCTGCTTCTCCCTCTCACGATGCCCCTTCTCCCCCTTCTGCTCCTGCTCTCTCTCTCTCACTCAAATAAAATATTAAAAACAAAAAAAAAATAAATATTGCCATTTTGATGGGTCCTTACAGATTTCACTACTTTAAGGAATTTCTCCTGTATTTGATTCTCTCTTCTGTTTTTTCTTTCTGGAACTCTGAATAATCTGGTGTTGAACCTTTGAAATTGATCATGTAATTTTCTTACCTTTTTCTTTGCTTATCTCTTTTGGGAGTTCTGCTTTCTGGAAGAGTTCCTCAGCTTTATCTTTAAATCTTTTTACCTTTTTTGTTTTTGTTATTATACTTTTAAATTTCCTAAGACCACTTATTTTGTGATTTTATATATATGTTAAAAAAACAGCCATACATCCTTTTAATGTTTATGAATGAAGTATCTAATGATTTTTAGATTTATATTATGAAAATTTCAAAACACAAAGTATGACAGACAACCTTGTATCTATCACTATTTTGAAGCAGATCTTTTACATGGTATATTGTAAATATTTCAAAATCTCTCTCCAATAACTCCTTTAAAAATCATAAAAAATATATTATCACATCTACAGAATTAGCAGTACTTCTCTAATATCAAATGTATAGGCAGTGTTCAAAGTTTTCTGTTATTTCATAAGTGTGTGTGTGTTTTTTTGTTTTGTTTTGTTTTTGACTCATGGTCTAAATAAGTCTCATGCAGTTTTAGGTCTCTTTTAATTTAAGGTGTGCCTTAGAGAAATTATATCCCATTCTTGTTTCAACTTGCATTTATCTTATGAGCATCTTTGAGGATGCTGCTGTCACTTTGAAATATGCCAGTGTTTTTCTCACTTTTTAGGATACTGTTGACTTCTAGGTTGAAACTGTTTTCCTTTAACACTTTGAAGATATTATTCTGTGGTCTTCTGGCTTCATCTTTGCAGCTAAAAAGTCTGTAGTCAGTATAATTGGTATTTCTTTATAGGTAATTTGCCTTTTCTCTCCAGTAACTTCAAAATTTTACTCATTATTCCTGATGCTCTACAGCTTACTTCCAATGTATCCAGTGGATTTCAGAAATTTCCTCAGTGTGGCATGTGGTACATACATACACTTGGAGATGAAGGACTCATATCTTTCTTTCAGCTTGGGATAAGAACAACCATTATCACTAATATTGCTTGCTTTATATTCCCTCTGTCCTCCTCTTCTAGAATTCCTATTACATATCTACTTATGTCCTCGATCCAGATGGGAATGGGAATGTGTGAAGTAGAATTTGCTTTCCAGGGCGCCTGGGTGGCTCAGTTGGTTAAGCGACTGCCTTCGGCTCAGGTCATGATCCTGGAGTCCCGGGATCGAGTCCCGCATCGGGCTCCCTGCTTGGCGGGGGGTCTGCTTCTCCCTCTGCCCTCTTCCCTCTCGTGCTCTCTGTCTCTCATTCTCTCTCTCTCAAAATAAATAAATAAATAAAATCTTTAAAAAAAA
>NW_027734029.1:0-311 GCF_054177405.1 Leptonychotes weddellii | reverse complement strand
GTCAGGTCAACTTTTCTTTTGGGTCCATCTGAGATCTTGAAGTAGGGATGTCTGTGACCCTTTCCAAAATCACTGGAAAAGTTTGCTCTTTAGCCAAAGGAGAGGAGAAAAGGCCATTTAGATCTTATCAGAACCTTTGAACAGTAGATCAATAATCATGTCTGCCATCTCTTGTAGGTGCTCACAGCAGACAGTGCAAGAAGAATTCCATTTTTAAGGCTTTCTAACACAAGGCTGACACTTACACAAGGCTAGTGTCACTAAAGCTACTTAATGGATTATTAAATCCTAGTATAGGGTCTCAGGAAGAA
>NW_027734028.1:0-311 GCF_054177405.1 Leptonychotes weddellii | reverse complement strand
CCCTCCCCCAGTGTCACCTGCCCAGGACGCCCTCCCCCTCTCTGCCTCTGCACACCGTCATCGCCCCAATGACATTCCAAGCTGAAGTGATACTGAGATGAAGCTGCAGACTGGGGTCCCTGCTCTCTGCTGCATCCCCGACACTCAGCAAGTATGCAACACAGAGCTGTCAAGAGAATGAGTGAGTGACCAAATGCACTGTGAATGAGCGAATGTTTAAGAGGCCGTGGCATGTGTCCACTAACAGGTAAAAAGCAAGTCCTACCTGACAGTGTGAGGTTTCTGAAGGAGGGAAGGGTGGAAAGTTCTGG
>NW_027734027.1:0-311 GCF_054177405.1 Leptonychotes weddellii | reverse complement strand
AGACTTTGCAGGGGCCTCTGGGTGGCTCAGTCGGTTAAGCATCCAACTTTTGTTTCCACCCCGGTTGTGATCTCAGGGTGGTGAGATCAAGCCTGGAGTCGGCCTCCACGGTGGGCGTAGAGCCTGCTTAAGATTCTCTCTCCCTCTGCTTCTCCTCTCTCTCTTAAAAAAAAAAAAAAACTGGGCAAGAAGAAAGTTAGTATGATAAAATGTCTATCTGTACTTCTTGTGTAGGTCATACATGGAGAAGCTTATAGAGCCAGGTTTTTCATTAGTAAAAGAATCATTAGGTATTTTTGGATGAAATAAAT
>NW_027734026.1:0-311 GCF_054177405.1 Leptonychotes weddellii | reverse complement strand
AGCTTCATTACGTGATTTCCAAGGGGCAGTTCTCAGAGTCATTGCTGTCAAATGCATCTCTTTACCCATCCCATTTCTTGAAACATCTCAGATTTTTTTCCTCCAGGTGATGATCATCAGCAACACCAAACATGGTTCACGGGCTCCAAACAACCTTGTCTTAGTCAAAGGATACATATTTAATATTTTCAATGCCAATGGATAAATCCTGAGCCTCGGGATAGGATCCCACTTCCCCCAGGCCTGTCTCCATCCCGGCAATGCCAGAATTCATCTTTAGGAAGAGACTGTTGTTTTGTTGAGACGGGGCG
>NW_027734025.1:0-311 GCF_054177405.1 Leptonychotes weddellii | reverse complement strand
GCAAAGAAGCCCAGGAACTGCTGTCCTGTTCGAAGGCTCACTCTCCCGCTTTTGATACTGGATCTCATCCAATCCGCACAGCGGCCCTGCGCTCACTCTGCAGGTGACCAGGTGAGGGCTGGGTGCTCCCGGGCCCTTGCCTGCCCTCCCTGCTTGCTGAGCTCCAGAAGCCAGTCAAGGACAGGACTTAGAGGCAGCACCTGTTGGCAGCGGGAAGGAACGGCTGGTCTGAAAGCCACATGCTCGGAGGGAGAAATGTCACTGTCATCCACACCAAGTAACGGGAGGGGAGGGGCCGGGCAGACCCACGT
>NW_027734024.1:0-311 GCF_054177405.1 Leptonychotes weddellii | reverse complement strand
AGACATTTCTGCCACCTCTTTCTCAAAGCACTGGGCCGGGGCCCCTCCAAGCCCAGAACACAGTGGGTCACCTCCACTCACCAGCCCTGGGTTCCTCTCACTGGGAAGGCGTGCCCTTTGGTGAGGGGGAGGATGCATTTTTGAGGTAAATGTTGTCTAGGAGCCAGGAATGGAAAATATTAAAAGCCCACTGGCGCCAGCGAGGTTCACTCCGGGGCCAGAAAGTCCAGAAAAGAGGAAGATTCCCCGTGGTGAGGGCCCTAAGACTGGCTTAGGATCCACCCAGCACCCACACCCTGTATCCCAGGCTG
>NW_027734023.1:0-311 GCF_054177405.1 Leptonychotes weddellii | reverse complement strand
CAGGGCTGAGTTAATTTTTGGCACAATATCTGAATCTGCTTCTCCAAATGATAGTTTTATTTTCACAAAGTAAATATTTCAAGTACAAATATGGGAAAAGATGTGCTTTCCATGACATTTAGAAAAATAAACAAAGGCATAATTATTTACCCTGATTGCCATAGAATGTTAAGAAAATGTGAAAGAATGTGAAAGCTTTATTCCAAAACATGAGTGCAAATAAAATGGCAAGAGAAAGAGGCAGAGAAACCACAGCAGGAAGAGATTCATATTGCGTGGAACAAATTCTGGTCCCACGCAGTGCCATTGTT
>NW_027734022.1:0-311 GCF_054177405.1 Leptonychotes weddellii | reverse complement strand
CTGTCCGTCACATTCCCCAGGACTTACTCATCTTATAACTGCAACTTTATACTGTTACACCCCGCTCACCTGTTAGATGAAAACATTTTTATAAAGTTTTTAACTTGGGAAATAAATCTTCCTAGATACCAGAATTTGTTTTTTCTTTAATCGAGGTATGAGTTTATTTGGGGAAATTGCTACAACTTGTAAAAATGAATCAGATAATGAGATGGCCTAGAAGTCAGGGTTATTATATATACATAAATATATACTTTATATGTTTTATATATTATATATTTATATTGTATTTTATATATTATATATTTATA
>NW_027734021.1:0-311 GCF_054177405.1 Leptonychotes weddellii | reverse complement strand
GCGAGTAAGAATTATAAGTAAATGGAAAACACAAATAAGTCATTAGCTATATTATAGGCTTGAAATAATACAATTAAATCAGATTTGAGAAGTTGTCAAAAGTATTGGAATCATCAAAAAAGACAATCTGAGATAGATATTTGTGTCTATAATTTTTTTTTAAAGATTTATTTATTTATTTGACAGAGAGAGACACAGCGAGAGAGAGAACACAAGCAGGGGGAGTGGAAGAGGGAGAAGCAGGCTCCCCATGGAGCAGGGAGCCCGATGTGGGACTTGATCCCAGGACCCTGGGATCATGACCTGAGCCG
>NW_027734020.1:0-311 GCF_054177405.1 Leptonychotes weddellii | reverse complement strand
GACCCCATTCCAAACCTGCAGAATCACCATTTCTTCTATGGAACCTGAACCACCAAATGATTTCTATGCACATTAAAACTTGAAAGCACTTAAGTACTTATCAGCCTGGGTTTACAGTAAAGATCCCATGGCGAGTTTTAAGAACCACCATCACCTGGGCCCTCTGCCAGAGTCTGTCTATTGGTCAGGGTGAGAACATCAGTGCTGCTTTAACTATGTGCTCCAGGTGATTCTTAGTAGGTCAGGGTGAAGCACAAGGATTCACAGATATATTTGTGAGAGCTGCTTTCAGTTGAAGAGAAGGTATCAGA
>NW_027734019.1:0-4882 GCF_054177405.1 Leptonychotes weddellii | reverse complement strand
CCCCACTCCAGCAACCCTCAGTTTGTTTCCTGAGATTAAGAATTCCTCATATCAGTGAGATTATATGATACATGTCTTTCTCTGTTTGACTTATTTTGCTCAACATGATACCCTCCAGTTCTATCCACGTCGTTGCAAATGGCAAGATCTCATTCCTTTTGGTGGCTGCATAATATTCCATTGTATATATATACCACATCTTCTTTATCCATTCATCTGTTGATGGACATCTTGGCTCTTTCCACAGTTTGGCTATTGTGGACACTGTGGAGACCCTTTCTTGCCAGGCAGGTCCTCCTGCCTCATGGACCAAGGTGCTGATAGGCATAGCCAAAGACTAGCTGAGAGACTTGGCATTTGTGCCAGACACTGTAGTAGAGAAGGAAGCATAGAGCTAGGAGGGAACCCAGCTCACTATGTGACCCTGCTGGGCCTTAAGCCCCTGTCCATATAATGGGAATGTTAATTCTGGTACATCCTATGGTGAGAATGTCACAGTTCATAGATGTTAACATACTCATTCATTCTTTCACTTTCCAGTGTTTGTACCTCATTTCTTTGATCTCTTACTGCATTTGCTAGAACCTTGTTCATTTAACCAATATCTTTGGTACACGGTACCTACTAAGGTACCAGACCAGGTGCTAGGCACTGAGATGCAAGGATGAGTGCTACAGACACAGCTTAGGCCTCAGGAGATTCCCAATCTAGAGCTCAACTTTATAACAACTGTTATGGACTGGGCCACCCTGTAGAGACCTTGAGATGATTCAGATGCAACTCCTGTTCTGGAGGGATACAGTTGGATGCTGCAGATAAGAATTCAGGCAAATATGAAGGAGTACACAAATAGGCCACTCAGGAGTTACAAGGTCACTGGCTCCCAAGGGGTCAAGGAGGAATTTTTGGAAAAAGCAATTTTTTTAAAAAAGATTTATTCATTTATTTTAGAGAGAGAAAGAGAGAGCATGAGCAGGAGGGGCAGAGGGTGAGGGAGAGAGAATCTCAAGCAGACTCCACATTGAGTGCGGAGCCCAACATGGGGCTTGATCTCATGACCCTGTGATCACCACCTGAGCCAAAACCAAGAGTCCGACACACCACCCAGGCACCCCCTGGAGAAGGCAATTAAAGCGTGAGGAGGGTTTTAGACAGATAAAGATAAGCGAACTAGTCTCCCAGAATAGGTAACAGCATGGGCAAAGGCAGGGAGGGAGGAATTCTTGGAGCAAGGATGGAGAAGATAAGTCAAAGTGACATAAGTTTAAGGTGTTGAGGGGGCAGGAGCACAAGATAAGGTTGGCAAGCTGAGGGGTTGATCTTTTTTTTTTTTATTCTTATGTTAATCCCCATACATTACATCATTAGTTTTAGATGAAGTGTTCCATGATTCCTTGTTTGTGCATAACACCCAGTGCTCCATGCAGAACGTGCCCTCCTCAATACCCACCACCAGGCCAACCCATCCTCCCCCCCCCTCCCCTCTAGAACCCTCACTTTGTTTTTCAGAGTCCATCGTCTCTCATGGTTCGTCCACCGAGAGGGGTTGATCTTAATGGGGGAAGACCATAGGAAGCCATGGAAGGCACTTGAACAGGAGAGTAGTAGCATGGCTGCTTTAGGAAGAGAAATCTGGTAGAAGTAGCAAGAGAAGGCCGGCCTGGAAGGAGCAGACACCCTCACATGATATGCTCCCCACTTCCTGAGGTCTGGGGTGTCTCTGCCCACCACTGAGAGAGAGATGGCAACTTCCTCTCCTCAGCCTGGCCGGGGAGATAAAATGGCAAGGACAGGAAGTTGCCTTAAGGAGCTGAGGAGTGAGCAGCCTGGTCCAGAGTCCCCACCCCCATCCTGTGCCGGGTGTTCCTGTAGAGGTAAACGCAATGGGAAGTAGGCAAGGCCCCTCAGGCCAAAATGCAATGCTCTAGGTGTCCTGGGTGCTGCTCTGTCCTGTTGCTGACAGCTCTGCCCTTCCTGAGCCCTCAAAGATCAGGTATGCTTCTGTCCCAGGAAAAGGTTGTGGCGTTTTCCTGCCTCAGTTCTGCCATTCAAACACCCATCCTGACACCTCCTGGGAACCAAGAGTGAGTCAGACCAGATGCCTGCCCTCAAGAGTATCAACATACAGTGAGGGCAACAGGGCAGACAATGGACACCAGTGTGCTGGGAGCTTGATGGGGTCATTCAGGCTACCAGAGCCCTGTTGGCCTCAGGGATGAGAAGTGGCTTCCAGGCCTTAAGGCCTAATAGGGATGAGCACTAAAAGATGGAGGGGTGTTCCAAGCACAGGGGACAATGTAAGCAAAGACTCAGAGGCAAGAAACTTCCTATTGTGTGCAGTGAACTAGATGCGGCCCCCATGTGGCAACCAAGGGAGGTAGGATGTAGTGAGGATGAATGGTGGGCTGAGGAATCTGGACACCCTCTGAGGGGTGGGGCTGAAGGGGGCCGAGAGGGTAGAGGTCCCCATCTTAGAGAACAGGGAAAGGCTGAGGGCACAGATTATACGAGTGGCTCCAGGCCAGGTGGGGCCCTGAGGCCCAGGCGGACTGGCGGGGGTGCATCAGGGGCTTACATGGGGTCCCCAAGCCTAAAAGAGCAAATAAAAGAACTTGGGGTCAGAGGGAAGGTAGCAGACAGGAGCATCTCCCAGTCTGAACAGTTGGGAGCCAGTCTTCCCTGCCCCTCCAGAGGAGGGCTGTCCAAGTGGATGGGGGTAGGAGGTTAAGACAGAGGACTTAGAATCAATGCTCATTGAGGACATTAGGAGAAGGAAGGGAAAAATGAAGGGGGGGAATCGGAGGGGGAGACGAACCATGAGAGACGATGGACTCTGAGAAACAAACTGAGGGTTCTAGAGGGGAGGGAGGTGGGGGGATGGGTTAGCCTGGTGATGGGTATTAAAGAGGGCACATTCTGCATGGAGCACTGGGTGTTATACGCAAACAGTGAATCATGGAACACTACATCAAAAACTAATGATGTAATGTATGGGGATTAACATAACATAATAAAATTAAAATAAATTAAAAAAAAAAGAATCAATGCTCAGCAGCAGGGTCTCAGAGAGCTGGAACAACTACCCGCTGGGCCTGGATGACCCTGGTGAACAGGAAGTGAGGTTCCCAGGTCTCTAGGGATGTTTGCATTTTGAGTCAAACCCATTTACAAACCAAAGTGGGGCAGTGGCAGGGCAACCCCAGACTCTCTGTCTCCTCTAACGCCTGCGCTGTCTCAGGCTCCTCCCAGAGCCAGCACTGATGTGATAGACAGGGAGACTGAGGCCCCGAGATGGCAGGCACCTCCCAGACCTCACAGCAAAGCCTACTTTGCACAGGCTGTTTCCCTCCCCTGTTCCTTCAGATTTAGCAGAAGTGTCACTTCCTCTAGATCTCCCCTGAGCTCCCTGACTGGGAGCACCCCCTCCCTGCCATGTTCTCAAGACTCCAATGGCCACTCCGTTGTCTGTTTCTATGTGTGGTTATTTGGAATTAAGGACTGAGGGAGTAAGCTCAGGGAGAACAAGGACCATCTATCCAGGGCCTGGCACTCTCTCTGATACATGCTGGTTCCTTGATAAATATTTTAGAAGGGAGGGAGGGAGGGAGGGAGGGAGGGAGGGAGGGGGAAAGGGAGGGTAGATCTCTGGCCTCATTCAGAGGCAGTCAAAACTGTGCAGGGAGGAGAGTAAATACACAGGGCTGGGGTAGCCAAGAAAATGAATTTCCAAAGTAGGGAGAGATTTTAGGGAGAGGAGATAGAAGAACAGTCTAGGCCAGGGGAATAGCATGAATGAAGAAGTGGAGCTGGAGTGTGCAAGGCCAGTTTGGGGAATTTTGAGGAGACCAGTTTACCGGGTTATGCCAACTGGTAAAGGTCTGTGATTGCTGAGTTGAAGAGTTTGGACCTTACCCTTCAGGTAATACAGAGCTTAAAAAAAAAAAAAAAAGGTTCATGAGCAGCAGGATGAAATAATGAAACCACCAGTTCAGTCAGGCAATCTTTATGCAGAGGTTAAGTCCGGAGGCAGGGAGGCCAGGGAGGAGGCTCGAGAGAGAAGGTGGGGCTTGAGTTCCGGCAGTGATAAGAAGGCAGGAGGTAGGGAGGATGGCGCAGGCAGGAGAACACCCTTCTCCACCAGTCAAAGCCCGGTTCACTTCGTGCTTTGGGAGAGGCTGGTGGGGTGCTGAAGAGCTTGGGCTCTGGAGTTAGAGTAGTCTGGGTTTGAATCCCAGCTGAGTGCCCCTGGGAAAGTCACCTAGGCTCTCAGAGCCTCTCTATGAAATGAGAACAGAGTTGGCAGCATAATTTTAGGACCCAGTGCAAAATGAAAATGTGGAGCCCCTGTCTGAAAAAGAAGAGGGAAAAACATGCCATCGAAGGTACTAAAATATAAAGCTTTTCCTTTCTTCTGCATCTCTGCTTTACTGGTCACAATGGGGTTTTTTATTTGCTATTTACTCTTCTAAGTAAAGAAAAAGGTAAAATTTAAATTATTAGCCTGAATCATATCATTCATCTTCATTTTGTGCAATGCCAGTTTTTTTTTATTCTTATGTTAATCCCCATACATTACATCATTAGTTTTAGATGAAGTGTTCCATGATTCATTGTTTGTGCATAACCCACCCAGTGCTCCATGCAGAATGTACCCTCCTCAATACCCACCACCAGGCTAACCCATCCTCCCACCCCCCTCCCCTCTAGAACCCTGTTTGTTTTTCAGAGTCCATCGTCTCTCATGGTTCGTCTACCCCTCCGATTTCCCCCGCTTCATTCTTCCCCTCCTGCTACCTTCTTCTTCTTCTTTTTTTTTTCTTAACATATATTGCATTATTTGTTTCAGAGGTACAGATCTGAGATTCAACAGTCTTGCACAATT
>NW_027734018.1:0-311 GCF_054177405.1 Leptonychotes weddellii | reverse complement strand
CACTGCTATGAACATTAATGCACAAGTTTTTGTGTGGATGTTCAGTTCTCTTGAGTAATACTTAGGATTGGACTTGCTGGGTCACATGGTAACATTATGTTTAGATTTTTTTAAAAAGATTTTGTTTACTTATTTGACAGAGAGAGAGATAGCGAGAGCAGGAACACAAGCAGGGGGAGTGGGAGAGGGAGAAGCAGGCTTCCAGCTGAGCAGGGAGCCCGACGCGGGGCTCGATCCCAGGACTCTGGGATCATGACCTGAGCCGAAGGCAGAGGCTTAATGACTGAGCCACCTAGGTGCCCCTATGTTTA
>NW_027734017.1:0-311 GCF_054177405.1 Leptonychotes weddellii | reverse complement strand
ATTAGGTCCTAATCGCCTCGCACTGAAGTGGGGAAATAATTTGAATCCCTGTTGTACCAAGGAGGTAACTGGAGAGTGAAGAATGTGAGATTCTCGAGGTCACACGGCAGGAAAGTCACAAAGCCAGTGACTTTCCATTTCTCGGTCTAGGTCAATATGAATGCCGCGGTCGCCTTCTCCTCTGAAGGGGAGGTCCGTCAGCAGTTTTCTGTTTAAATTGGGGTGCAGCAGTGATAGTCATTGGAGCGGGTGAAAATAGCACGATGACTCTGAATGATCAAGAGGAAAATGAGTTGATCAGGAGGCAGGGA
>NW_027734016.1:0-311 GCF_054177405.1 Leptonychotes weddellii | reverse complement strand
AGCAGGGTATTTGCTGAGCAATTGAGGATGGGCAGGAGGGGAGAGGCCATCGCACCACCCACCGCGCGGTGACAAAGGACAGCTCTGGAGCGGGGGTGGTTGCTGAAGACAGTATTTCGATAAGACACGTCCAGCAGCACTGGCGCAGTTATGACTTAATATTTCAGAAGATCATTGGCACTTACTCCCTGACCCTGTGTTGGCTTGCCTTGTCTTCCTAGGGGCCGATGCCAGCCTCCCGGGAGCAGGCCCGAGTTCGAGTGCTGACGGGGGCCGCGGGGACGGGGACAACCTGCTGGGCCCCTCGGCCC
>NW_027734015.1:0-311 GCF_054177405.1 Leptonychotes weddellii | reverse complement strand
GAAATTATGGCTACGCTACAGAGTGAGGATGTTCAGGAGGCCTTTGAGTGGCTACTGCAAGCGGGAGAAGCAGCCAGTGTAGACACCCTGTTCTATAACCGAGTAAACCTTGTGAATGGTTAACCTTGTTAAATCCCTGGGTAGAGGAGAGAGCATGCGCCCGGGAGGAGGGGACCGAGATGGGCTGGGGAGAGAACTCGTGTGTCACCTCACCTGCGGCCTCTGCGGCAAGATTGTCACAGTTTTGGTGTCCTAGCACCCTGTTGTTAGCCCTAATACTGCAGCTGGCTAGCATGAGTGCCAGAGCCAGG
>NW_027734014.1:0-311 GCF_054177405.1 Leptonychotes weddellii | reverse complement strand
GTGCTCGGTGTTCGTCAGTGCTGTTTAATCCACACGTCGTAACTCCAGACTACATCGTAGAGCTGGGGGATTGGGGCGCAGAGCAGCTTGCGATACTGCACTCAGGCTCACACAGCTGAGATTCAGACCCGAGCGGTGTGACCCCAGATGGGTGGTGTCTAGCCGTACAAGGCATGTGGCAGCGAACCGAGGTGGGGTCTGGCTGGGAGACGTGTGGCAGCAAAGCGAGCCGTACAGGGCTGCATCAGCCCTGGGGAGCAGCTCTCTCGTGTCATTCTCCCACTCAGTGGGCACCTCTGCGCCATTTTCGA
>NW_027734013.1:0-311 GCF_054177405.1 Leptonychotes weddellii | reverse complement strand
AGTCTTCCCTCCTCTGAAGGCAGGGGCTTGGTTTGGGGTCTTGCTAAGGCTGACACCAAACGGCTGGTTAGTAGTGCCCCTGGCCTCTCAATGCCTATTTTGCAGGTCTTCTTAGGCCTGATGGGAGACCAGGGCAGATACCTGAGGGGACCTGGGACTGACCGCCCACCCTTGGCCACGGCCCGTCGGACTCCCACCTGTCTTCCTGCGCTCATCACGGCGGAGGGCTGGGTCCCAGGCCAAGACACACCAGTGCCAACGGGGAGCTCGAGGAACCTGGAAGAGTTAGGGAATGTGCCAGAAGCCCTGAG
>NW_027734012.1:0-311 GCF_054177405.1 Leptonychotes weddellii | reverse complement strand
AGAGTGGAAAGCTTCTAGCTATCCAGCTCTCCATCCAGTTATCACTGTATTACTCAACTATTCTGTAATATTGAGAACTTTGATTCTTATTTTTTAAATTTTTTTTGCTATATTAATGATTCTTATTTCTGATGATCAGCAATTGGAATTTGAAATTTGAATATCCAAATTTAAAAATTAATAATAAGAAAACAGTGTGATAGGCCACCATCCACTGTCATTTATGGGGCCATATCATAGACTGAATGACTTAACTTACGCTTGCCAGGTTACTTAACAATTCCTAAGGACTTTTGAGTACAGAGGTGAGT
>NW_027734011.1:0-311 GCF_054177405.1 Leptonychotes weddellii | reverse complement strand
GAAGCAGGCTTCCCGCCGAGCAGGGAGCCCGATGTGGGACTCGATCCCAGGACCCTGGGATCATGACCTGAGCCGAAGGCAGACGCTTAACGACTGAGCCACCCAGGCGCCCTAACCACTGTATTTTGAACGGAGATCCAATGAGGGCATTTACTGCTTCCTCTTGAAATTATTGCATGGCTTGAGAAAAAGATCATGGCTTTTTTTTTCAAATTTGTATTTTCAGAGCCAGTAAAGTGTGTATTACTTATCTATCTTTGTGTAACAGATTACTCCAAAATTTGGTGGCTTAATGCAGCAATATTTATTGT
>NW_027734010.1:0-311 GCF_054177405.1 Leptonychotes weddellii | reverse complement strand
ATAACAGGAAGAGTGAACCCTAATGTAAATTAGGGACTTTCATTAATAATAATGAACCAACATTGGCTCATCAATTACAACAAATGTACCATACTAATTCAAGATGTTAGTAATAGGAGAAACTGTGAAGAGAGAGCAGGAAGGGGGAGTATATGGAAACTCTGTACTTTTTACACAATTTTTCTGTAAACCTAAAACTACTCTAAAAATAAAGTCTATTTTAGAAAAAAGATAGCAATAGGGGTTCAGGACATTATGGGAGCACAGAGGAACAAATTAAATCTGGTACTGGGGAAGTGATGGAAGACTTC
>NW_027734009.1:0-311 GCF_054177405.1 Leptonychotes weddellii | reverse complement strand
GACTCAGTATCACTGGTAAGCAGTAAAAAGACTACAGGGTCTGATGTCATAAAGGCACGTTACCTGTGCAACCGTGGGAAAATGACTTAAGATCTCTGATCCCTATTTCCTCATCTACACCAGCAGGGATACCACGATCAGCAGAAGACCACTCTGAGGGGTAAATGAAGTCACATGCTCCTGTCCTCATGCAGTGCGTGGCATGCAGTGGTTCTTCTCTACTGGCGAGGAAACGTGTCCCCCTTTTACCTGTGTCTCATCCACCCCCAACTTATGGTTAGCCTTTCCTGGAGTCCCAGTGCCTCCTTGAC
>NW_027734008.1:0-4884 GCF_054177405.1 Leptonychotes weddellii | reverse complement strand
TCCCTCAGACCCAGGAGTCCAGACCCCAGCCCTCCTCCCTCAGACCCAGGAGTCCAGGCCCCCAGCCCCTCCTTCCTCAGACCCATGAGTCCAGGCCCCCAGCCCCCTCCTCCCTCAGACCCGGGAGTCCAGGCCCCCCAGATACTCCTCCCTCAGACCCAGGAGTCCAGGCCCCCAGCCCCTCCTCCCTCTGACCCAGGAGTCCGGGCCCCTGTGGAGGATGAAATCATTTTTCTAGTTTGGCCCTGCCTTGACCCCACCCAGCTGCCCCATCAATGCCCCATTGACAGGTCAGACACAAGTGTTTGGTGAGGGGTGTCCAGGGGATGGGACACTGGGGTCCTTTTTGGGGAAAGGATGAGACAACCAGATTCCAGAATGATGCAGTGAGAGATGATCTCAGACTTGGGGCTGAGGGGAAGCAGGTGGTGGAGCCCCTGGGAGGAGCGGGGAGGGGAAGTCCTCGTTCTGAGTCTGCAGACTTCAACTTTGGTGGGGGGGCTAGGCAGGAACTCCTGGGCCTGATGGAGGAAGGGCTGGGGGCGTGGGATGCCACATGCCCTCCTCCGGTTTGCAGCAAGATGACCACTGTGAACTCCCTTAATTTTTTAAAACCTTTTATTTCGGAACAGTTTTAGATTTCCAGAACAGCTGTAAGCATTGTGCCCAGAGCTGCCGGGCATCCCCAGCTCCCCACCAGGTTGGTATCTCACGCAGCCAATAGCCAAGGACACATTTGTCCAAACCAAGAAATCATCCGTCCCGTGCGAGGCCCTGCCTGTCTCAGCAGCGCTTCCGCCAACAACCTTGTGCTGTCCCCAGGCTCTGACCCAGGACACCCCACTGCGCTTCGTGAACCCACTCTTTTGAGTCTAGAAAGCACGCCGGACAGATTCCCCGGGAGGGGGGAGCAGTTCCCCGTTCCTGAGCCTGAGCTGGGTACCGGGACACGTCCGACGCTCGTGCTCGCGCCCCTGCCCTGCACGTGGGAAGCATCAGGCACCGGGCGCGCGCTGGAGAGGCGTGGGGCGCACGGGCCGGCCCAGGTGAAGGCAAGCTCATCCCAGCCAGCCTCAGCTGTCAGCACGGAGCCCGAGGCCCACAGAGCTGGGACAGTCACACACCGCCGTGCTCCGTGCCGGTAGGGAGCTGGCACGGCGGGGGGAGCAGAACTGAAAGGATGTCCTAACGAGAAAAACCACGTCCGTCCGGGCAGCCCAAACAGGTGAGGCTGAAAAAGACGGGAGACATAGATCGCCCGGATGTAGGTTCCCGATGAGACTGGAGAGAGCTTGGAGGCACCGAGCTGTGAGGAAGGTGTTCTCAGGGGAGGACTCAGGGTGTGCAGAGGGCCCGCGGCAGGAAAGTGCGTGTGTGCGTGTGTGTGTGTGTGCAAGGATTGAGGTTCAGACAGGATGAGTGACTTCCCCAGTGTCACCCGGAGCCCAGGGCAATGGAAGACGTAGGGGGTGAGGTTTCCATGCTGTTGGATCCTGAAAGCTCAGATGTAGTACCATGGATGGTGAGAGTCAACCAGGTCTCCGTGGGGGTGAGTGGCCCCGTCAGAATCCATGAGAGGCACTCAGCATGTCCCCACACTGCGGAAATATGTCTATAGGGAAGCGGTGCCTTCCTCTGAGAAGACCCATTCAGGACAGAAGGAAGAGGGAGGGTCCTTGAGAGAGGAGGGGGCTGGGGGCCTGGACTCCCAGTCTGAGGGAGGAGGGGCTGGGTGTTGGACTCCCAGGTCCTCAGTTGAGAGGGGAATTGTGCAGCCCAGTCCAGCGCTCAGCAGGGAGAGATGCAGTGTGTTCCGTCTCTGTCCTCCCGGAAGCAGCTGTCTCCATTCAGGTGGCCAGGGAGGGGGGGGGTGCTGGGGGAGGGGCCTTTGGCCCAGGCTCTGACCACCTGTCTCAGTCACCTGGTCAGGGAGCTCCCCCATCTGTCCCCATCCTCTTGCCATCTTTGTCATCCTCCTCTTCTTCGTCCGTCCACTCCTCCAGGCTAGCTCCTCGCTCTTCCTCCTCCTCCCCATCTTCACTAGACATGCCCCCCAAGCCCCCAGGTCCCTCTCTGTTCCTCTCTAACCCCCAGTCATCCCCCAAGAAGTCCAGGACAACCAGTGGGGGGCTCCTAGTGTCGGGATCCAGGTCTAGGAGCCCCTGGAGCAATGCCAGGGCTGGGGGTGCAAACTGGTCCCAAGGTGGGGGTGGCTGTGGGGGTTGGGGCCTGGTGGTCATCCAGCCAGCAAAGGCCTCAAACTCAGGGTCAGGGGCTAGTGCCACGTCCCAAGGGAAGCAGGCAGTGGCAATGCAGAAGAGAAGCACCCCCAGGCCCCAGGAGTCCATTGCTGGCCGCAGGGGCAGGCTGTCCGGTGGCAGCAGAAGGCAGAGCTCGGGTGGGGCCGAGGGCAGTGGCCCCGGTGGGGCAGAGGTTGGACTGCCCTCGGGCCGGGTCAGCCCCAAGTCACCTAAGGCCACACGGCTGCAGACGGGGTCAAAGACCAGCACATTGTCTGGTTTGACATCTGCATGGACCAGCCCCCGGCCATGGAGGAAGTCCAGGGCTCCGGCCAGCTGGGCCATCACCCGCTTCACCAGCAGCTCTGGGAGGCCCTGGGGTCAAGGAGAGATGAAGGTCAGGGTGCCTTGGCTCCTTCTTTATTTGGTTTCTTGGAGTTCAAGAATTCAGAACCTCAGACCAGTGGCTACCTCTAGTGTCCCCCAGCACCTTCTTCAGATTATCCTCAGCCACACCGGGCTACAACCTCTGTGCTCCAGCCCCCAGTATGTCGTCACTGGAACCCCAGACTGAACCAGAAGCTCTTTTCACTTCCACCAAGCTTTCTCCTAACCCTAACACTCAAACCTCCTCCTTATATTTCTTATCTCCTCTAGCCTGACCACCCAGATCTCCAGTGGGACCTCAAATCTCATACTGAATCCTAGTCTTAGTTCCTACTAATTTAGATGGTGTTTCTAATTCAGACACCATTCTGAAGTCATTTTTCTTCATCACTGGGTTGGTAAATCTATCCATCCATCTAGCCAGGCAGCTAGCCAGCAATCCATCTGTCAAACCACTCATCCATTCGACAGTCTACACAGCAGGGTTTCTGCTTAACTTCCATTCCACCAGTCAGTCAGCAATCCAATAATGTATTCAATTACTTAATATCCAAAATCCATCCATTCATTCTTCCTTGCTTCCTTCCATTTATCTACCATCCATTTATCCATCCATCTATCCACCCACCAATCAATCCATCCATCTTTTTGTCCATCCACCATCCACCCATCTTTCTATCCATCCATCCATCTATCCACCCATCCACCCATCAATCCATCTTTTCATTCATCCACCATCCACCCATCTTTCCGTCCATCTATCCATCCACCAACCCATCAATCCACCCATCTTTTCATCCATCCACCCGTCTTTCCATCCATCCGTCCATCTCTCTATCCATTCATCTGTCTCCCTCCCTTCTTTCTTTCCTTCTGCTTATCTCCAACCCTATCTCAAATCCAAAATCTATTCCTAAAGATGGCTCCACCCTAATCTTCAAACTCATGTACCCCCAGAATCTCATGGATTCAGTCCTGACCTGGTCTCCTCACCAGAGAGAACCTCACTACAACTGATCTCCAACTCATTCTGTATACACATCCTCAACCAACCCTGTCTCACTCTGAGACCCCATCCATGCTTTTCACACCCATTACCAGTCTATTATCAACCCACCCAACTCCACCCACTCCCACACTCCCAATCCCAGTGCTAATTAAATCCCACCCCAATCTCATTCCCAACCCAACCGCATCCCCTTGCCCATGCAAACTCGTGCTGGAATGGCTGGGTGGATTAGGTTAGGGTTAGGCGTGGGATTGCACCGAGAGTTAGAAATAAGGAGGGTGTCTGGGGGATTAGGGCAGAGCTAGGTTGAGCACTGATCTGGGTGTCAGGATTGGAGATAGAAATGGGTTAGGGACAGAGTTATACATGGGATAAGCAGTTCTGACCTTTTTTCCCCACCCGCCTCACCCGTTCCTTCAGCATCCCGCTGAGGTCCCCATAAGGCGCATACTCCTGGGTGAAGGCAAAGTGTCGGGGGGTTTGCAGGGGTCCTGCCAGGGTCTGCAGTAAGCCTGGGTGTGATGAGACACAGCGGCCCACACAGAACTCTCTCAGGAAGGTGGTTCTCAGGACCGAGTCCCGACGAAGAAGCTTCAGAGCCACAGCGGGACCTGCCAGGGAGAGGGGTGCAGAAGGGAGCTCAGGGAGCTCTGATCTTGCTGTGGTGCTGCTTAACCTCTCTGAACCATGGATGTTTCATGTGTAAAACAAGAGTGGCAGGGCATAGCATCTGTCCTCTCTCTGCTTCCAGTTTGTCTTTGTGTGTAGTAGGGGTTGACGGTGACCTTCCCTGAGGACTCCCTATTCTGCTGTGTGGCCTTGCACGACTGCTTTACCCTCTCTGAGCCTCAGTTTTCTTTTTTTTTTATTAAGATTTTATTTATTTATTAGAGAGAGAGAAGGAGAGACAGTGAGAGAGTACAGGAAGGGAGGAGAGGGAGAAGCAGGCTCCCCGCTGAGCAGGGAGCCCGATGCGGGACTCGATCCCGGGACTCCAGGATCATGACCTGAGCCGAAGGCAGACGCTTAACCGACTGAACCACCCAGGTGCCCCAATTCAGCTAATTTTTAAGGCACGTGAATGAAAAATCGGTAATTTTTTCTTTTTGGTGAAGTCTACTTTTTACACCATAAATTCTAGCTTTTGAGACTCTATTGCTGTTCCATCTAAATACAACTTTTATTTATTATTTATTTATTTATTTGTTAGAGAGAGAGAGAGAGAGAGAGGCAGGCGGAGGAAGAAGC
>NW_027734007.1:0-311 GCF_054177405.1 Leptonychotes weddellii | reverse complement strand
CAGCATTGTTCTTTCTCAAGATTGCTTTGGCTATTTGGTGTCTTTTGTGCTTCTATACAAATTTTAAGATTGTTTTTCTGTGAAAAATGCCATTGAACTTTTGATAGATATCACATTGAATCTAAAAAAATGACTTTGGGACATATCAGATAAAGGGCTAGTATCCAAAATCTATAAAGAATTTATCAAACTCAACACCCAAAGAACAAATAATCCAATCAAGAAATGGGCAGAAGACATGAACAGACGTTACTGCAAAGAAGACATCCAAATGGCCAACAGACACATGAAAAAGTGCTCAACATCGCTCG
>NW_027734006.1:0-311 GCF_054177405.1 Leptonychotes weddellii | reverse complement strand
CTTCTAAGGAACAGTCATGATTCTGCCAGTAACCTACTGAAGAGCAATAGGACTTTTGAGCCCTTTTCAGAGCAACAGTGGCAAAGAGCAACATGGTGCCTGTTAGCAGTTGGACACCCTGCCTGATTGTCTGGTGAGATGGTGACTGCCATCCTGCCGTGGACGTATCCACTGGAGTTAGTACCGGCCCACACCCCACTGGCGGGCTTATCCCTGTTGCTCAGGAATAAATGTGAATAAAAAGAGAGGATCAACTCACTGATATGAGGAATTCTTAATCGCAGGAAACAAACTGAGGGTTGCTGGAGTGG
>NW_027734005.1:0-311 GCF_054177405.1 Leptonychotes weddellii | reverse complement strand
TGCTCCGTAACATCTTTTCCAGCTCCAAACAATACTTAACACTACTTTGTCCCATCGCTTAACTGTAGGGATGAGGAAACTCAAGGCCAGAGCGATTTTTTTTAAAGATTTTTTATTTATTTGAGAGAGAGAGAGAGAGCACAAGCGGGGGGGGGGAGCAGAGGGAGAGGGAGAAGCAGACTCCCCGCTGAGCAGGGAGCCCAATGCGGGGCTCGATCCCAGGACCCTGAGATCATGACCTAAGCCAAAGGCAGACGCTCAACCGACTGAGCCACCCAGGCGTCCCAAGGCCAGAGCAATTATAACCGCTT
>NW_027734004.1:0-311 GCF_054177405.1 Leptonychotes weddellii | reverse complement strand
CTGTCCGTCACATTCCCCAGGACTTACTCATCTTATAACTGCAACTTTATACTGTTACACCCCGCTCACCTGTTAGATGAAAACATTTTTATAAAGTTTTTAACTTGGGAAATATATCTTCCTAGATACCAGAATTTGTTTTTTCTTTAATCGAGGTATGAGTTTATTTGGGGAAATTGCTACAACTTGTAAAAATGAATCAGATAATGAGATGGCCTAGAAGTCAGGGTTATTATATATACATAAATATATACTTTATATGTTTTATATATTATATATTTATATTGTATTTTATATATTATATATTTATA
>NW_027734003.1:0-311 GCF_054177405.1 Leptonychotes weddellii | reverse complement strand
TGCCTCCACGCAGATTTTCTGATCCGACCTCAGGGCTCCATTCCTTTCCACCCAGGGCCCTGACCTCGGCCAGCAGACTTGCCCAGGTCCAGAGTTCCACCTTCTGGGGGGCCCCCTACCCTTGTGATGAAGTCCCGGACCCAGTCCCCAGCTGTTCGCCCGCCGGCCGCAGGACACAAGGGTCCCTCTGTAAGTTGCCGAGGAGGCCTCGGGCTTTTCATACCCAGCCTTCATTACCGCTTGTCTTCCCCATCCGTTTCAAAGCATCCAGGGCACCCAGTATGAGCGATCCAGTCCCCTTACAGGACGTC
>NW_027734002.1:0-311 GCF_054177405.1 Leptonychotes weddellii | reverse complement strand
GAGCGCCCGTGTGGCTCAGTTGGTTAAGCGACCGCCTTCGGCTCAGGTCATGATCCTGGAGTCCCAGGATCGAGTCCCGCATCGGGCTCCCTGCTCAGCGGGGGGGTCTGCATCTCCCTCTGACCTTCTGACCCTCTTCCCTCTCATGCTATCTCTCATTCTCTCTCTCAAATAAATAAATAAAATCTTAAAAAAAAAAGTGATACAGAACATTACAAAGAAGAACATCAGTTAACATTTTCTAAAGCAATTTAAAGTTTGCACAGCTTTCTCACATACATCATTTTTGTTTATCTTCTCCTCAAGCCCAT
>NW_027734001.1:0-311 GCF_054177405.1 Leptonychotes weddellii | reverse complement strand
AGAACTTACAGGATTTGGGCTTTGGGCGGATGTTTTTGGGAGTGTTCAAGGAAGCAGGGGTGTGCTCTGGACTGGGTGCTGAGGCGAGGCGAGACAGTTCTGGGATCGGGTAGCTCCATCAGTGTTTTCTAGAAGGAGGTGTGAGGAGCGTGACGGACGGTGTCATTCAGAAGGAAGACACTCGCTGGTATCAGCCGGGGGAGAGGAGGATTGGCATTTGGGGGTGGGCATGACAAGCTGGTTTTTGTCTGTTTGGACAGAAGAGCGAGTGGTCCTGTTTTGTGTCCCTTCATCACCGGGGCCACGGCACC
>NW_027734000.1:0-311 GCF_054177405.1 Leptonychotes weddellii | reverse complement strand
ATTTATCATCACTCCAGAGACTCTATACCCATTAAGCAACACTTCCCCACTCCCCTTTCTCCCCAGCCTCTGGTAACTTCTAATCTACTTTCTATCTCCATGAATTTGCCTGTTATAGATATTTATAAAAATGGAATCATTCAATATTTATTCTTTGGTGTCTGGCTTATTTCACTTAACAAAATATTTTCAGGGTTCAATATGTGTAGTATGTATCAGAACTTCTTTCTTTTTACAGCTGAATAACATTTCATTATATGCATTGTATGCATTTGTTTATCTGTTTGTCTGTTGATAAACACTTGCTTTTT
>NW_027733999.1:0-311 GCF_054177405.1 Leptonychotes weddellii | reverse complement strand
GTGGCAGTGCCCACCCACTGCCATATCAAAGACATTCGTTCCAGAACAGATTTCTGGAACATTTGTTGGGCTGAGAGAAGATAATGGAGAGGGAAAGAACACACTGGTCCCTCTCCTTAAACGTGGTCTTAGTTTCTTTTTGCCTCTGGTAATATTCTCAATCTAATAGTTTATACCAAGTTATTCTCCTGTTTCTAGACGGAATCTATAGGATTCAGTTCTAAGGATGAAGAGAGAACGGATACATACATACAGATTCATGTTGCATAGAGTCTAATGGGGAAACAGGTTGACAAAGAAGGTGTGGGTTA
>NW_027733998.1:0-311 GCF_054177405.1 Leptonychotes weddellii | reverse complement strand
TTTCACCTTTCTGTTCCCCATCTTCAAGGTGTTGGCTTTTTGGCCTCTGATTTGTCACTTCATGGTGACAAAATGGCTGCTGCAGCCCCAGCCATCTCACTCATTCAAAGGCGAGAGGTCACAGGCAAAAGGCTTTCTTCTCCTAGCAGGCTTTTGGTCAGGAAACAAATAATTTTTTTAGATGCCCTTTTGGTCACCCCCTAACTGCAAGGGAGGCTGGGAAAGGGGGTGAATGGCAAAAAGGAGCAGAATAACCATGACTGGCTTTTGACCAAATCCTCCTGCGGCAGGATACATTGCATCCAGATCGG
>NW_027733997.1:0-4885 GCF_054177405.1 Leptonychotes weddellii | reverse complement strand
CATTTAATGTTTGCAGCTTCTGGATTTGTACATTTTTCAGCCCCGCTGAGGCCCGCACCCCCCTCCACCCCTCACTTCTGATGTTCAAACCAGGAATTACGACCATTGGTACAGCAGTGTGTCCGGGACAAAAATCCAACACGTGAGAGCACATTCTCTGCCTCCCGGAGATTATACCAAGGGCAGAAGACAAGCCTAAGGTTTAGCGCAGCCAAGTTTTATCACGAGACAGGGATTTTTGTCTTTTTTTTCCTTTCCCACAGACAGATCTCCTGCATCTAGAACAGGGCACAGATACCGTGGGCTCTTGTTAAAGATGCAGTTTTGTATTGATAGTTATTCACCCAAGATCATTGCGAACATCTAAATACTCAATAGAGGGCTTAACGATTCTTTATCCAACAGTCGGGGCCCAACCACGAAAAGAGCCCTTTGCAGGAAAATATTTCATGATCAGAACCGTTCATCACCTAGAGTTAAGTAGAAAAAAGTGCGGGCGTGTTCCTACTGATTGGAAATCTGCAGGCTCTCCTCCCACACGTGGGTGCAGCCAGTGGAGGGGGCTAGAAATGTCACCTCCACGGGTCGCTCCAAGTCTGCCACTGGGGCACATCCAGCTACTGACTCACCATCGACTCTCGCTGGGCACTGATCTAGGTGCTGGGCTACAGAGCAAACAAGCCTTGGCCTCTCTGAGCCTCGGGCCACTCATCCCTACAGTGCCCCCCGCCCCAGCTCACCACCCCTCCAGAGTGATTATGAGGGGGGACCCCACCTCAGGTCTACACGGCTATGTGGCTTCCAGGACACAGACTCCTCCCTTCAAGGTAAGAGACAAACCAACTGGGAACCGTAACAGGTACTTACAAGGCAGTGTGGTGATGCGGAGAGTCCGTGACGGGCCTGCCCAGCTGCCAGGAGCACCTGCTTGGGGCATCGGGACGGATCCACAGGCGCTCCTTGGCTTCTTTGTCCCCGGGGGGCCCCTTCTCCAGGTGTGCCCCTGAGAGGTGGGGGCACGCTGCAGACCCTGCGTCTGCTTGGGGTGTCTCGGAAGGCATGCTGGGATCTGGCAAAGGGAGCGGAGAGACTCAGTCGGTTCAGGCCGTTTCTAAACACCTGCTGCCGAGTCCGCTTTGCTGCCGCTGGACCAGGGGAATTCGGCTCACCTGGTCCCCGGGGGGGCGGGGCTCCACCCAAACAGCTCAACAAGAACAAGCACAGACTGCAGCCCCAGCTACTGGGCATGGCTTGGTGGTTCCTCAAGAGATTAAACACAGAACCACCATGTGAGCCAGCGTCCCATTCCCAGGCATATACCCAGACAACTGGGAAGAGATGTTTGCACACCACGTTCGGGCTCACAATGGGCAACATGTGGAAACAAACCGAGTGTCCACCATAGATGAAGCGATAAACAGAATGCGGCATATCTGCACAATGGAAATATTTGGCCATAAAAAAATAATAAAGTTTAAAATTTTTTCTCAATATGGGGGCGTGTGGGAAAAAAGAAAGGCTCCTATGTGGAGGTGACGGGTATCCTCCTTGACTGTGCCTGTTTCACAATGTATACATCAAACCCAAACACCAAGTTGTAAAAAGGACTTCTGTCTCGACTGGCGCACGTAGGGCAGGTTCCACTAAAAAAAAAAAAAAAATCAGGGGCACCTGGGTGATGCAGTCAGTTGAGCATCAGACTCTTGATTTCAGTTCAGGTTATGATCTCAGGATCATGAGATCGAGCCCCATGTCAGGATCCACGCTCAGCGGGGAGTCTGCTTGGGATTCTCCCTCTCCCTCCATCCCCTCCCAACCCAGCTTGAGTGTGCACGCGTGTGCGGGCTCTCTCTCTTTCAATCTTAAAAACAAAATCAGGGACGCCTGGGCGGCTCAGTTGGTTAAGTATCTGCCTTCAGCTCAGGTCATGATCCCGGGGTCCTGGGATAGAGGCCCGCATCAGGATCCCTGCTGAGTGGGGAGTCTGCTTCTCCTTCTCCCTCTGCCCCTCCCTCTCTCGCGTGTGCAAGCGCTCGCTAACGCTCTCTCAAAAAAAAAAAAAAAAATCAAGTTTTACACCTTAAACACAGTTGACCCTTGAACAATAGGGACAGGCGGACAGAAGGACGGAAGGGAGGGAGGGAAGGGGGCGGGCTCACTCAGGGGTGAGGCTTCACTTGGCTGTAGCCCTGCCTCGCTCCTTTGGGGAGACAACTAGCAGGTGCCACCCTCATCTTCGGAGAGACGGGGACTGAGCTCAGCCCCTCTTCTGCCGCCTTCTTCCATTTCCCACACTGACCAGAAGACAGAGCCCAGCTAAGTATGCACTGCTCGCGGAGAACTTCCCACAGCGCAAACTCTGTGGCACAAAGGAGATAGGTCCTTCTTGCAATCCCGGAAGACAAACAGGGTGTTAGGGGAAACTACGGGAACCTGAGTAAGTATGGACTTCAGTGAAGAGTCCTGTTCACTGTCACACAGGTACCTACGAATGCAAGAGACTAATCAGGGAAACTGTGTTAGGAGACAGGCATATACGTGGGAACTCTCCGTCCTGTCTTCTCAATTTTTCCTAAAATTAAACTGCTCTTAAAAAAAAAAAAAAAAAAGCTAGGGGCGCATGGGTGGCTCAGTTAAGTTCCTGCCTTCGGCTAGGGTCATGATCCCAGGGTCCTGGGGTCGAGCCCCATGTTGGGCTCTCTGCTTGGCCTGCTGCGCCCCCTGCTTGCGCACTCTCTATCTGCCAAACAAATAAATAAAGTCTTTTAAAAAAAAGGCTCTGAATCCTGCGGGTTTGGAAAAGTCCCTGCCAGGAAGCCCGTGGTAAGGGATGTGGCTCAGGGTGGTCTCTGAACACAGCCGCACAGCTCCTCTGAGAGGCAGGAGGGACCCCAGATCCCAGCTGTGCACCTCCTCTGCTCCCCAGAAGTTTCAGTTTTGCAGTGAAAAGGTCGAGGGCCCTGGGGAACTGGGCTGAAGGTGCACAGGGCTCCTCCCATGGAGCTGTAAATCCAGGCTCCTGGGCTGCTCGCTTGCTCCCTTTCTCCTGTGGAGCTCACCCGGCCGGGCCAGGCGGGTTATCAGCAAGGGCAGAGGAAGCCCCAATTGGGTCCCTTTCCCCCAGCTCAGGTGGCCTGATGCAGCCCAGCCCAGCGGCTGCCCACAGACCCCTAGGCCAGAGCCTGCCAACAGGGAGTTAGGAACCTTTGCACCCTTTTCAAGTCACACACCCCTTGGAAAATCTCCAGGCCCCCCGAGGCTGGGGGCCTTCTGGGAGAAACCAGCCTTCCCAGCTGTCCTGCCCTGCGTCCTTAGAGCGGCGGTTCTTCCAAGCCTCGGGATCACCCACTTCCTTTATCGAGGTTCAGATCTTCCCTGAAGCCACTCAAGGATGTCCTCCCTCCTTTTGGAAAGACCTAAGCGGAACAGCGCCGGTTCTCCGTCGGGCGCCAGAGTAGCCCGTGGGCAGGTGATCTTCCATCTTGCAGAAGCCCCCGAGTCACAGACGTCGCTCCCCATCAGAGGCCGACGGCCCGGCAGGCTCGGCCGCCGGACTGGCCACATCGCTCGCAGACGCGGCCCGGGAAGACGCGGGCAGCCCCGCGCCTCCTTCCTTCCTGGCGACTCGCCTCACCTGGCGCAACCTCCGGCCAGGTAAGGAGCTGCTGCGTACCCAGGGGGAAGCCGAGCGAGTCTCCGCGGCCCCCAAAAGCCCTGGGCCGGACGCCCGCTCGCCGACCGGGTCGGAACCCGCGGGCTCCGCGCCCCGCCGCCCCAGCACCCCGACGCACGTGCGTCCTGGGGAGGCGGGCTCACCTGGCGCCGCCCGGCTGGCTCCCGCCCCACCTTAAACCGCAAGACCCTCCTGGGGTCACAACGCCCCGAGGGCACCCTGTACTCTGCAGACACGCACCAGTCGGCCCAGTGTTGGGGGAAGGGGGTCAGGTCAAGGGTGCAGAGGGAGTAAACTCCTCTCTTAAAGTGTGAGTTTTCAGGTGGGAGATCGAGACCCTACAGAGGATTGGGAGACCGCCCGGGAGGGGCACTTCGGGGCAGTTTGGGAGAAGCACGCCCAGGTAATCCTTGAGAAGCTAAAAGTGCGTTCCCGCCCTCCAGTTCGGCCATCCGCCTCGCCTAGGGCTTGGGGAAGTGGGGGTCTTAGGGTATCCTCCCTCCACCCCCCGCGTATGTGCCCGGGGCACGACCCCGCGTCGCCTCCCCCCATAGGCACCCACCTCACGTGCCGCCCACGCAACATCAATATTTACTCCCACCTCATACAACTGGCGGAAAGAAGCGATTTGCGAAATAGCCCTTTACCATCCAAAATTCAGCGAAAAATCAATGATCGCACCCCGGCTCCCGGCCCCCCACCCCGTCCGCTCTACAAACGCGGGAGCTGGGGGGCGGCCCGGGGCCACGTGGGCGCTGAACCCACGGCTTCAAGACGGCCTGGACGCGCGGGAGCGGGGAGGGTCCGGGGGCGCGGGACGCCGGCCCTGTTCCGCCGCGTGCAGGTGAAGATGATGCAACTCCGGCGAAGGGGTGGGGGCGACCCAGGCCCCGTCGGGACCCCAGCCCGAGCCGCCGGCCGAGAGGCGGGGCGGGTCTCGGCCTGGCGGGCGCTCACCTGGACGGAGACGCAGGAAAGCGGGGCGGGCTGGGCGCGTCCAGGCGCGAGGAGCTGCGGGGCCGACAGCTATTAACCGGAGCCGCAACCCTGGGGCTGCGGGGCCTGCGGGACGCGGCGGCCGACGGTGCGCGCAGGCGATTGGCCGAGAGGCGGGGGCGGAGGGCCGGCGCCCTGCCAATCCCGAGTGCGGAGCGCCCCGCCCGCCGCCGCGCTTGTCCCCGCCCCTTCCCACCCACCGCCCTCCACCCCCCC
>NW_027733996.1:0-14226 GCF_054177405.1 Leptonychotes weddellii | reverse complement strand
AAAAAAAAAACTTTAAAAAAAAAAGAATGAAGCCTCAAGAGGCAAAAGAATAAAGAAAGTAATCAATAGGATTTATCTTGGTAAAGCCACAGGAAGAAATAAAGAGGTGATATCAGGATGGAAAGTATAAAGAACTTCTGATTTAAAGAAATGTAAACAAAATAAGCAACGGGTCTTTCACCTCACAAAATAGCCATGGTGCTTTTAAATTCTAAGACCCAGTATTCAAGAGGCATGGAACCAGGCACTCTTATGTGCTATTCACAGGAGAATGAAGTGGTGCAGAAATCACAGGGAACAATTTGTAAGGCATATCAATAGCCTTAAAAAAAATTCCACACCTATTTACCCAGCAATCTCCTTTCTGGGAAGTTATCCAAAAGAAATATGCATGAAGGTTTAAAAAATTTAGATTCAAAAGTACTCTTTGAATAATTGGTTATGATATCAAAAATATATGAACATCCTACATACCTGAGTAATTAACAAGTTATTATATCTAAGTACTATAAAATCCTGTATAACCTTTAAAAATACTATAAAAGAATGTTAATGTCACTGAATGAAAATTATTACATACTAAGTGAAAATCATGTTATAAAATAATAGGTAGACTCTAGCCAATTTATATTAAATATGTTACTAAATACACATTTTAGATACATTTATGTGTAAATTATTTATATACATATAAATATATATATGAAAGAGTATTAGGGCGCCTGGGTGGCTCAGTTGGTTAAGCGACTGCCTTCGGCTCAGGTCATGATCCCAGGGTCCTGGGATCAAGTCCCGCATCGGGCTCCCTGCTCTGCGGGGAGCCTGCTTCTCCCTCTCCCACTCCCCCTGCTTGTGTTCCCTCTCTCGCTGTGTCTCTCTCTGTCAAATAAATAAATAAAATCTTTAAAAAAAAAAAAAAAGAAAAGAAAGAGTATTAAAATTATCTTTGGATTGTGATATCAAATTTTTGTTTCCTTTCTGTATCAATATTAAAGATAAACATTTTTAAGCACTTAAAGAAGCTATTCCGTTTAAAATCTTATGCATGCTACTTAAAATTAAAACTTCTGGTCACCAAAATCAACCTGAGCTGAATTAATAATGAACTAAAATGGCTGGGGGTTTGAGGAGGGACAGCACACTAAAACAGTGGAGCAGTCAGGGTGCCAGCAAAGCCTCCCTAACTCCCCCATTGCCTCGATGGAGAAAGGTCCAGCCTGTGGGACACCAGGCCCAAACCTCTGGCCCCACCCAGGCTAGAGCAGAGTGGAAGTTAGAATACCCTCAACCCTAGGTCTGCAGGCAGAAGCACCACATCCTAGCCCTGGACTAAACTTCCCCTTCCAGTCTCTGCCTTCCCAGCTGGGCCTCCCATTAACACAGTTCAAGAACTAGATCCAGATGGAGGAGGATCTGCCTCTGCCCATCTGAACAAGTCTGCCCAGTCATATTCTGAAAGCAGGGGGCACTTGAATGCAATGGTAATGTCCTAAGGGGCACCACTGTGCCAAGGAGCTGGGGGCCTCATTGGACCACCCTTATCGAGGTACAGCACCTTCTTCCAGCCTTGGGGGCTTCCTTGGGCTCTCTACCCCACTGAACATGCTCATGAAGCCCCCTATATCCCAAACGATCCTTCCTTACAGTGCTTGCCAAGTCCTCTGAACCTGTGTAGCCCATGAAAATATGGCATACCACACTCTGCTCTATGTGATCCTGCAAGTGGTAAGAAAGTGAGCTTTCCAAATCCATGCCACAGGATCCGGATCAGTCAGTAGCCAATCAGGAGACAAAGCCATGTAACTCTTTAAGAATGAGAATTCAGCATAATAACTATAAGATGCAGCTTCCATCCCTAGAAAGGGTGGAACAAAGGAAAGAGGTTAGAAATATTAAAACTTAGAAGCTTGAAGATGAGTTCCTATGAATCCGGAACCCAGACCTCTGAAAAGGCAGTGCTTCTTGGTGGGTGATGGTATCTCTGAAGTTGGTTCTGCAAGTTGATAAAGGAATTGCAAAATGGAATCACTGGTATTACAGGAGTGAACTGCTGCTGCAAGGCTGAAGAAGTGTTGCTAGATGATCTCAGAAGGCCAGAAGCGGACTCTTCCTTGGCTTTCCAGTCTCCCCATACTGTCCCCTATTGGCAGAGCCTAACAGGAAATAGCTGGAAAAGCAGACACTAGATTGCAGAAAACCTATCTCACCATCACAGATATGAGTATAAAAGACTGGATTGGAAGCTGAAAGAAAATATCTTAATACCTGGCACAGAGTCTCAGCAGTCTAGGCCTCTCCTGAACTTCTGGTCAGCAGGAAGTGCCTGGAAAATCAGACACTGAAGGGCTCAATAAGCCTTTTTGATCATAGTCTTTGTAGTGCTCTGATTCCCACAAGGCTGCACATCCTGCCTATCTCTAAACTGTCTTCCTGGAATGCATCCTTTCTGCCCTGGAAAGAACCAAGAGGATGCCTAAATTTTGAAAGCTCTACATGCACAGCTACATCTGGAAATCAACCAATGAGATGAGGCTACATGGATCCCAAAATCCTGGCCAAGAGTTCAGCCCAATCTCCAGACACCAAAGAGGGACTAAGTCCTGATGATGTGAATCAACATGAACCTAGAGCAAGAGGACGTCAGGTGAGCCTATTTGCACTTCCTTTGCAAAGTCATCTCTACTGCCAAACCCACTGGTATCCCTCCACAGCCTTTGAGGGTTTTTGTAGCCTGTCCCTGCCTGTCTCCAAGAAAGGATTTGCTTGGAGAAGGTGTCTCTGTAGGATTGTTTCATCCTCTTCACCAAGGACAAAGAGCTAGAGGCAGAAGATGCCCTATTGTGTGACTGATGTTGACAAAAGACATGAAGCTCCGAAAGTTGACATGAAAAAGGTTGCTCAAAATCCTCATGCTCCAGTGAGTCAGTTCCCTTTCTCCCATTGCTCCACCAAGGAAACAAAAAGATGTAGACTTGCCCTGCAATAAACAATCCTAGGGGAAGGACTTTGCTAATAATGAGCTAAAGCCTAATAAGTTAACTGTATGCTATTTACAACCACTAGGGCAGTCTTCACTATGGCCATTCCTTAGGTCTGTGATGGCTCTGGGCAGGTGGACACACCTACAATTCTTATGTCTCCCTTGTCAGGAAAACCATGTGGCATCCAGTGAAGGATAGATGCTATTTTACCAGCTGATGTGGGAACCATCCATGTGCCATGATACCTCCATTAAATCCTGGCACCTGTGAAACTCTTGGAATTCCCTTAAGCCTCAGGCTTCCTAAATTGTTGCCTATGTTTATGCCTTTTTACCTAGGGGTGGGAGAGAGGGGCTCTGTATTTTAAAAGCACCCTTCCACCTGGACAATTCTTGCCTTTTCAGCCCTGTTCTGTTCTGGTAAAAGCCCAGGTATTACAATATTTCCCTCCCTTTCTAAATATGCACTTGCCCACATGCATTTTAAGTAGACAATATTAAAAATAAAAAGATTGACTATGGTGACTGTTAATAGTGGTTGTATTTATTTGGATAAGTTAGACTATTTGCTCTTTCTTGCTACCTTCTTTTGCATTACATTTAGGAATGAAAAATATGTTATGCTGCTAAATGCAATAATATCATAGATAATCCAGTGTGAAAATGTCCAATTACTGATTTTTCTAGTTTATCAACATGGGCTGTTTATAAAAGGCTTAGTTTTTAGACTTCAGTGCATTGAATTATTCCATTTTTTAAATGATGGATTAGAGCTCTTAACTTTATTATTCCCCAAACTCCATTACAGAGCAATTGCAAAAAATACTTGCATAGGAAAAATTACTTTCCTATCATGCCCTAGAGCAGGATGGTTCTTTCGTACTACCCACATAAATAACACTTTATTCATGTGGACAGTATCTCCTTCTCACAACCCCAAAATATGTACACACATGCACGCACGCACACACACATACGGAGACATTATTTTCCAATATTGTAAACCTCTAACTAAATGAAGGTGGGGCAGAAAAACAAAGCATAAAGATGATGAGAGTTGGAACGCAGTCCGTAACCACCTAAAACCTGAGTGGTACAGGCTCAGGATCATGGGGGCAAAATTTTAATACTCATATCATCAATTCCATTAAGGCTCCTACTTCCTTTTGGAAGGTGTCTATTTCTTGACTCCAAGTCAGAGAATACCGTATGCTGAACCTTTACAGATATTTCCTTATTACTGTTCCATCTACCTTATAATTGGTGACAATTCCTCCCAGATTCTGGCATCAGCCTGTCGGTCTTTATTCCCCATGTTGCTATGAGATTTTGCCTCTTTCTGTTTCTTCAGGCATATTTTAATGAGAATTTTTCAGACAGTCATATTGGTGGCTCCTGTCAAATTCTATTTTGGATTAGCAATTTCAGGGAAAAACAATTTTGAAAAAAAAATAGCTAGGTGAAACTTACACTAAGAACATTAAGAGTTACACAGTTCAATTTTCTTAAAGAGTAATAAATCTATGATAAATGGCAGAAAATGTTACAGAACATAGAGTTCAGAAAGGATCTATCATTTGAGAAAGATAAAATATAAAATTCAAACCAATAGGAAAAACGTGGGATTATTTCAAAAATTGCATAGGACAAACAGCTACCATGGGAAATTAACACTATATTCCTCCATTAAGCAATACACTAAGAATAATTTTAAATTAATTGAAGGCTTAATGGTTTACAGAAACAGAAGCAATAAATACTCTAAAACTAAACATAGGTAAATATTTATATAATTTTCAGATAAGGACAGTCTTTCTAAACATATAAACAAAACAAAACAAATGCAATATGGTAGATAATTATGTGAAAATAACATTATTTTGCAGCATAAAATATCATGAATCAATGAAGGATAAAGAGCAAACTGAGAGAATTTTTGTAAAACACAACAGAAAAATAGTTTATAAGCTTTTTCTATAAAGGGTCATATAAAAAATTTAATTAATTAAAAACTGTGGGAAAAAAATAATTATCCCTCTACCCTCTTAGGTTCTTGACTGAGACCCACCTTTAATAAAGACAGATCAACAAGAGAAAAACAAACAGTTTAATAACATGTTTAACTCCTGTATACATGGGAGAGACCCAGGAAAACTGAGTAAATCCCCAGCTTGGCCCAAGTCACCACCTTAAATAGCATATCCAGATAAAGACAAAAGAAGATGTTGCTGGGTGGTAGGGGACCAATTATGGGAGTTTATCAGACAAAGCCACTAAACAAGGATATGGTTGTTATGCAAATTTAAATCTTTGCCTTCTCCACTGATGAGTTTCTAGAGATTTGGTCATCCTCCTCTTCCTGGCAAGTGGAGATCGCCAAATGTCACTTACAAAAGAGTAACTTTTACTTGGTTTTTGGTGGCTTTCCAGTGTCTGTTGTATTTTGTTTCTTTATTTGTTTTTAAATAATCAGCCTACAACTGAATATAATAAAAAAATATATACAGAAAAAAAAATAATCAGCCTAAAATAATCCTTATGCCAAAGAGATATATTTTTGGGTGGTAAATTCTTCTCTCCTTCAACATCATACATATATTACATAAAGTAATGGGTCTTTATGAAACAAGAACAGACAAATTTAAAAACAGACAAATAACCTTCCAGAAATGAAAAACACTCATTAATCTTAAATGCTTAGTGAATAGTTTGAACCATACATTAGACACAATTAGTATAATAGAGTGTTCTGGAAAATAAATCCAAAGAAATTACCAGGATGCAGTGAGAAGAAATGAGGAGATTGGAAGTATGAAAGTAAGTGTGCTATAGAGACTAAAAACAAATTTTTAACATATGCTTGATATTATTTTCAGAAGACAACTTAAAGCTCACAAAAAGCAAATTTAAAAAGATAATGCCAGAAGTTTCTGGAATTGATAAAAGACATAAGACCTCATCTCATTAAAGCACTCTGATGTATCATACCAAAATTTCTGAATATCAAAATCAAAGAGAACATCTGCAAAACAATTATAGAGAAAGTCAGATTTCCCACAAATGAGGAATAACTAGACTGACGCCATACTTTTCTTAAATATCAACAGAGGACCAAGTAATATGGCATAATATGTCTAAAGTGCTAAGGAAATATTCACTGGCAGCGTAGGCAGCTTGAAAAAACCTGAAGGAAAAATTTAAAAGTAATTTTCAAACAAAATCTGAGTTTGCCACTCAGGATGAAAGAAATACAAAAGTATTTTAATAAGAAAGAGATAAGACTTGGAAACCAAGTATGGGACAGAAGAAGAAAGGTGAACAAAGTAATTTTTGTACAACCTAAGGAAATATTGACTTAAAAACAATATTTACTAAGTTGAAGAAGGTAAATACACAAGTTGAAACTAAAATATTAGATACCAATCACATGGAATATAGGGGTAGGCAATGAGAATAAAACTTCCTCTGTTCTTTGTGTGTGCAGAAGGAAAATATTGGTTAACTTTGGATTTAGTTAAATAAAAATGTGCATATTAGCTTCTAAAATAGTAGAACTGTAATATATAGTTTCCATGTTAGAAGGTGGTAAAAGTACAAAAAAAGCTTGACTTAAGTAGCAAATATATAAACCCATGGATGGGAAGGATATGCAATGTTGTAAAAATATAAAACCACCAATCAGAAAGTTCCACTGCAGTGGAAGGGAGTTCCTATCTCTGTTGACTGAGGAGTAAGAATGGGGCATGAAGTGGAGAAGAGAGTTTAAAGTCTTCCTGAAGCATCCTCTGTCCTAAAATTATGAAGTGAATGTAACAAAAGGTTAGTATTTGTTAAATGTGAGTGATAAGTAAATGGGTTCTCATTCTATTCTCTGTACTATTGTATTTATTTAATATTTCATAATAAAAATAAAAACAAAGGAAAGATATTTCTGAAATACTGTTAATTTAAAAAACGTTAGATATAACATACTTTGAGCCCACCATTGAAGACAATGGATTTACATTTAGGCACATTCATATGTTATGTATTCTATTAACCATTCTGGCATAGTTATTAAGGATATCTTTATTTTAAAGACAAGATAAAGAAACAATAGCTGTTTTTTCCCCTGAATAACAAAATCAGGTGTTTTCTCTGTAACAGTTCTCTGAACAGGGTTTACTGATACTATTTATGAACCTAACAAAGCAGACACATATGCAAAAAACAACAAAATAAAATGCACTGAATATGGCAGTATAGTGAAATTCTTACAGTAAGAGGTTTCACAGAATTATCTGAGACCTTGAATAAGCAACTTATCATTGTCTATATTTTTTTAAAGAATGTCATTTATTGGTTTTACCATCTTCTCTAGGCCATATACCTAGTTAGTTGCAGAACTGAGTTTATTAACTATATCACCAAACCCAACTACTCTTCTTTCCACTATATCATATATTCATAGAGAAAAATCATTTGGATATTATCAAAGACAAAAACTAAACAAGTAGGAGATTGATTTTATTCAGGCTATTGTAACAGAGAACCCTAGATCCAAAGATCAGAGTATCTGACAGGGTAGTTTTGCCCTAGATTTTTATAAGGGGGAGTAGACTAGTTACAGGTGGAGTGATTCAGTTAGGATTGTTTGTAATCAGGGAAAGTTTCAGTCAGTTTGCTGAACAGGAAAGGTTTATCTCTATGTCTAGCTAGTTTCGGGGGAAAATCAGTTTTAATCTTAGCTACTCACTCATGAGACAAAGAATGGGACGTTAGGTAAGAGTAAAATTGAAGTCTTTGGCCTTGTCAGCAGGTTCAACCAAAAGGAGAAAAGGCTGTCTTTGGTTTTGTCAATATGAAGGCATAAATCAAACACACATTTAATGTGTACTGTAGCAAAAGAACTATGGTGCTGTGGTTAACTATGCAGACTCGAATCCAGACTGCTTGGGTTAAATTCTCAATTCTGCTCACTGGTTATATGACCTCAGGTAAGTTACTTAGCCTCCAAAAGCCTTATACTGCCTACCTGTAAAAACATAACAATCATCATACTTATTTCTTCTTTTGAGAATTAAATAATCAAAGTACGGTACAGAGTAAGAATTCAGTAAAAATTAAAATCAAGTTTAGGGGCGCCTGGGTGGCTCAGTTGGTTAAGCGACTGCCTTCGGCTCAGGTCATGATCCTGGAGTCCCTGGATCGAGTCCCGCATCGGGCTCCCTGCTCGGCAGGGAGCCTGCTTCTCCCTCTGACCCTCCCCACTCTCATGTGCTCTCTCTCATTCTCTCTCTCTCAAATAAATAAATAAAATCTTTAAAAAAAAATTTAAAATCAAGTTTAAATATATAAATTTATATCTCATGATCAAAGACAAATTGAGTGCATACCCAAAGTATTTCAATGTGAATAATATTGTGGTGTATATCTCCATTCCAGACTCTTCTTGTCAGTCAACAAACATATATTAAATATTTAAGGGTGTCTATATTCTACCTTCTACTTTTCAACATCTTATTATGAAAATTTTCAAACTTACAGAAAAATTAATATAATTTTACAGTGAGCACCCACATACCCTCCCCTAGATTCTATAATTAGTGTATCATTCTATATGATCTATCACATGTCTACATGGCTACTTACCCATCAGTGCATATTATTTACTAAATGCATTTCAAAGTGTGTTTCAGACATCAGTACATTTGACCCTTATATACTTCTTCATGCACACCATTAACTAAACTTCAATATTTGTTTATATTTCTTTTTCTAGCTTCTACTTTTAACATATAGTAGTTTACTCAATTTTTTGTAAGATAGATAGATAGATAGATAGATAGATAGATAGATAGATAGATAGATAGATTTGGACCCTCATGAATTTGTGTTTATTTTAATTTTTATATATTGGATAATGTTTAAATTTCCTGCCAGCATCAACATTCTATTATATTCTAAAATTATAATAACTTACACATGTAAACCACTGCTGTCTACATGTCAGCCCTGTCAGAGAGAGGAAGAACATAATTTTTCATCAAAACTATCATCCAGAGAATTAAGTAGCACACTTCTAGCAAATTCACTCCCAAATCCAGCTTGGCTCTATTCAAATTAGATTTAGTTTAGGTTGGGGTTGATTGAGAACTTTTTCCTAAAGGCATCTAAAAACTGTCAGATTCTAGAGCTTTTTAGCTGGTAAAGTAGAAGATGACAGTTTTATTGTAATTGGATTTTCTGCATGTAGGTTAAAGAAAGCATTTATTCTTAACAATTTAGTGTCACTGAATTTGCTAATTTAATTTTTTTGCTTTAGCATTTTTTCTTACATGAGTAATGTATACTCACTATGGAATGAACTGAAAATATACACACACACCCATAATCTAAATTCCCAGACATTAACTAATATTAACATGTTGATATTCTTTCCAACTTTATATATATACATGATAAAGTTTATTTTTGTCTGTTTGCCTATTGTTACATCAAATACAAATTGCTAAATGGATTGTCATCTGATTTGAAAGATTTGTTAGAGGTGGGCAGACTTAAGTAAATGATATATACTACGGCAGGAACTTTATTTTCACGTATCTTAAGAACTACCTGAAAGATATGCTATTTTCAGAACCTATAAAACAGAATCACAGCAAGTGGCTCATGAGACTACAGCATAGACAAATCATGCCATGCATATTAAGATACTGTGGACCAGAAGAAACAGCATTATTTCACATGTAAGTCCCAAGTAGAAAAACAGAAGGTAGGCAACTGATTTGAAATTGGACTATTCTTTGCAAGGACTAGTCTCTGTATCCTGTCCCAAGTTGGGACTAATCTTAACTATATTATAATGATTTGGAGTATTTCCTAGAAAGCCTAGTAATATGTTCATGTGCGTTTAAAATTTTTATTATAAAAATGTTTTAGGGCACATTCTGCATGGAGCACTGGGTGTTATACGCAAACAATGAATCATGGAACACTACATCAAAAACTAATGATGTAATGTATGGTGATTAACATAATAATAAAAAATGTTTTATGAACAAAATGATGTAAATTCTGTGGAAGTTATTATTTTAGCTATGATTAGTTGTAGCTGCATGCTAGAGGAAAAAAACAAATTAACATTGGTAAAATTCACAAGATTTTATACTCTCAAGTAAATAACCTCAAGGTCAGTAGTCTCTAAGGCATGGCACACAGTAGCTGCAGGAGCTCCAACGATTACATCAATATTCTAGCTAACAGGGATAAGAGAGTAGCCCCTCCATTTAAAGACAACTCACAAAAGTTGCACACTACTTCTTCTCATATCTCGCTGTCCATAAATGTTGAAAAGAGGTCTGAAGAACATAATTTATTCTGCCATCTATTGCTGAGGTAGAAGAGGAGCTTGGATATTGGGGAACAGTAAAAATCTGCCATATTCCACTTAGATTATCATATCTGCTTCAGTATCAAACCTGCTGCCCTGTGTTGTTTTGGTCTTGAGAAATGTGAAGAAAACTCAGCTTCACACATATGGGTAGCTGGGAAATAAAAAAGTATTTTAATAGTCTCTCTAGATAACTGTGGCTCTCCTTTGATATTTAACAGCTGATAATTTCTCAGAGGGTAGTTGCAATGTGGAATCTGAAATCATTTCAATGTATTCTCTGTACCCTGTGCACCCAGGAGGCAGTGAAAGTGAAAAAGGCAAATAACGTCTGCCTTTTATTAGGAAAACAGTTTTTGCTTTGCATACCACCCCTAAAAAAGGGTCTCAGGGATCCACGAGGGTACTCAGAACTATTCATATAGAGATAATCTTAATTTTGTCTTTATCCCAAGTCTGAATTTTAATCAGTCTTTTATCACTCAAAGACTTCATCAATTCCAGTTCTTACTCTTTGGTAGATATATAGTCAGTTGGCATTTTACAATATTGAAAGTTTCCAACTTTCTAGAATATCTTTGTTCCATCTCATCTTTGCCTGTGAAACCGTCAGTTCCCTCCTGTGCCATATCTTTCTTGTACTATATTACCAAGTGTCACCAAGACAGACCAACACCTACCACTGTTTTACAACCTCTTCCTCTACAGACACACATGTAATAAGCGCACAATTTGCTTCTCAAACTAACATAGTCAAAAGTTTCAGAAACTGTTTTGCCACAGAATAACATTACTAGCTTTTCCAGCCCCCATATACATTTTCTTGCTGCCTATCTCCTAACCACTGAGGAAAAGCCACATCTTTCAGGCCCTCCCTGGAGACCAATAGCTTTATCAGTCAAGACAGGATAGATTATGCTGCAAAAACAAAGAAAAACAGTATCCCACTGGCTTGAATAAACAAAGGATCATTTCTGCCTCACATCGTAAGTCAAATCCTCAAAGGGCTTATATACCACACAGTCACTCCAAGACCTGGGCAGTGGAGTCTCTATTTTTGATGCCACCATCTTAGCAAGAAGCTTTAGGGTATGGAGCAACAAGGCAGAGAGCATTAGAGTCCCTCAAAGAGCCCTTAAAAGCCTCAATCTGGAAAAGATACCCATTAGCTGGAAATAATCACATGGCCCCAACAGCCACTAGAAAGTTCCCAAGTACAGGCATGCTTCATGTCTGGAATGAGAGGAAAACTGGCTGTAGGAAAACTAGAGAACATTATCTAATATTTGTTCCAATTTATAAAGTTAGTTTAAACACTTTAAATCTTAACCTGTGTTCATAAATTTAATATATTCCATTTCTTCTTTGATCAATTCAACTATCTATGTGACAAACTTTACTGAATACACATTTTACAAATATAATAAATTACATTTTTATTATGGCAATTCTTAAAGTCTCTTAAGCATTCTAACAATATATGTGAAATAGTAATATCTTATTTTAAAAGCAGACATCTAAATCAATGACCTAATCAAGCAATTTGCAACTGTAATTACCAGGTTAACCTACTACTCTAATAGATCTAATTCTCAAACAAAATTTTAAAAAATGGTTTCCTGACCATAGGCAGAAATATTAAAGAACAATTATAGAAAATTCCAAATCTTCTCTGGAAAAAAAGATGCTAATTCTCGGAGGAAACAATTATCTCACCTCAGACTGTTTGGAAACACTTTTCACACATTTTTTGGTTTTGCTTTTTCAGCTTGAAGAAGTGTTTTGATTACCTGAAATGCCTGCTGAGTAACCAACCAGATTCTCATGTATGATACTGATAAAACACACTGAGTCCTGGTCATATCTGCAGCAGTGACTCCAGAGCAAACACCTGGCAGTGATCCCCTGGCCCACATTTTAGGATTTGAGTCACAAGTTAATTTTCATGTCAGATTAGACTCTCTGACTCTCATTTAATCAGCTGTCCTACTTGATTGGATTCAAGTTGGCTATATACTGTTTCGGTCTACCTTGAAATTTTCCTACGTTCTTTCTCATCAATAACAATTAAAGGTAAATGACATTTTATTGGATCTTGTGAATCATAAGGCTATCCTGGCTGCATGGTAACACTCCTAAGACAGTGTGTACCTAATAGCATAGCTTCAAAAGATATAAAACAATATTAACACAACCACAAGGAAATTTGACAAGACACCATTTTAACAACCCTCTAGTAGTAAATAGTGGCTTGGGCAAAATATCCATAAAACTATACTAGATTTGGAATTCATAATTATTAATTGACCTAACAAAGAACCAGAATTTATAAAATACATATTCTTCTCATGTATATGTAGAATGCAAGGAAAACTGACTATGTACTATGTCATAAAAGAATGAACAATTTAAAAAGAATTAGTATCATCATAAATATCTATTCTCTAACATAATGTAATTAATTTAAAAATTGAAAACAAAATAAATTCAAAAGAAAACATACATTTGGAAATAAATACACATATGAAAACAAGCACACATAAATTTATTAACCAACTTCTTAATAACTCATTGGTTAAGAAATAAATGGTGAAGGAAAGCAGAAAATGTTTAAAACTGAACGATAAGTTGTTTTTTGCAGCTAAAGCAGTACTTGGAGGGGAATTTATATACTTCAATGTACATATCAAAAAGAAAAGTCTAAAAATTAATGAGCTAATAATCACTGATATATGAAGTCAGGAAAGAACAAATAAATCCAATAAATAAAAGAGCAGAAAAGAATATTATAAGAACAAAGAAAAGTAGAGAGAATTAACAATGACAAAAGTGTGTTTTTAAAAAGATTAATATAACTGACAAATATCTGGGCAAAACAAGCCAGTAAAAGAGAGTAAAAAGGCACAAATAAATAGTATTAGAAATGTGAAGGGGAAAAGACATTGATAAATCATAGTTAAGAAAGTTAAAGAGAATATAAAGAAAAACATTATGCCAAATCTGGGAAAATTAGAGAAAATGTCCATTTCCCTAAAAAATAATTACCATACTTGCTTAAGGAGAAATAGAAGTTTTAAATAGCCCTACAACCATTAAAAATCTAACAAGTAAATACAGTTCAATACCCATTCTACAAATAACAGGCCCAGTGGTTTTATAGATGAGTTATATCAACTATTCAAAGAATAAATCATTTCAATCTTACAAACAAACAAAAACAAAATTTCTATTAAGGGAATGGAAAAATGAAACGTGCCTCTCCCTTTCCAAATTATTTTATGAGGTCAGAATAATCTTGATATTAAAACCAAATAATACCAGAATAAGAAAAGAAATGCCTGGATTAATCTCAATCATTAATATAGATGTAAAATCCCAAATAAAGTATTACAGAACCAAACCTTGCAATGTATGAAAAAAATAAAAGTTCATGACTGATTTGGGTTTATCCCAGGAATTCAAGTGGTTTAACATTATAAAATCTAATATCGTAATTTACCACATAAGCATATTAAGTGCAAAGTAACATAAATGCTCATCTCCAAAAGTGCAACATAGTTTTCAATAAAATGCAAGACATATGTTATTTTTTTAAAAAATCCTTATTAAGTGGAATAGAATATTTGATAACCTGATAATGTGTATCTTAAAAAAAAAAAAAACACTACAGGGCGCCTGGGTGGCTCAGTTGGTTAAGCGACTGCCTTTGGCTCAGGTCATGATCCTGGAGTCCCGGGATCAAGTCCCGCATCGGGCTCCCTGCTTGGCAGGGAGTCTGCTTCTCCCTCTGACCCTCCTCCCTCTCATGCTCTCTGTCTCTCATTCTCTCTGTCTCAAATAAATAAATAAATAAATAAATAAATAAATAAATAAA
>NW_027733995.1:0-311 GCF_054177405.1 Leptonychotes weddellii | reverse complement strand
TTTTTTTTTTTAAAGATTTTATTTATTTATTTGACACAGAGAGAGACAGCAACAGAGGGAACACAAGCAGGGGGAGTGGGAAAGGGAGAAGCAGGCTTCTTGCCGAGCAGGGAGCCCAATGCGGGGCTCGATCCCAGGACCCTGAGATAATGACCTGACCTGAAGGCAGTCGCTTAACCAACTGAGCCACCCAGGTGCCCCGAGGTGAGAGTTTTCTGGGTTAGGTTGTTCAATATCCTCTCACCTAACCTCATTCTACCTTCACTCTACCCTGCTACTCTACTTCTCATTAACCTAGCTGCTCATTTCCC
>NW_027733994.1:0-311 GCF_054177405.1 Leptonychotes weddellii | reverse complement strand
TGGGAGGGGGGGAAGATGGCAGAGGAGTAGGGGACCCTATTTCAACTGGTGCCCGGAATTGAGCTGGATATCTACCAGACCACTCTAAGCACCCACGAAACCAGCCTGAGACGTAAGAAGATCTGGATCTCTACAAACAATATCGCAGGTGGTTGGTTTTGAGGTACGAAGCAGGGAGCCCTGATTCCACAGGCAGATACTTGAGGGTAAACGGCAGCGGGAGGGTGCCTGGCCATGGGGATCCTACACCGCCGGTCAGTGACAGCCTCACACGCTGCAGACGGGGCACAGACTCGCAGGCTGGTAGTGGC
>NW_027733993.1:0-311 GCF_054177405.1 Leptonychotes weddellii | reverse complement strand
GAGAGAGGGAATACAAGCAGGGGGAATAGGAGAGGGAGAAGCAGGCTTCCCGCGGAGCAGGGAGCCCGATGCGGGACTCGATCCCAGGACCCTGGGATCATGACCTGAGCCAAAGGCAGACGCTTAACGACTGAGCCACCCAGGCGCCCCTCCGAGTTCCTCTTAACATCTTGTCTGTCACTAAGTCCAGTGGATTATCTCTGATTAATCTTTCTGTGATCCAGTTTTTCCTCTCCATGCTTATTGCTACTACCCTACTTTAAACCCTCACTTGGGCTACTGCAGTAAGATTTTGTCTCTAATGTACTCAT
>NW_027733992.1:0-311 GCF_054177405.1 Leptonychotes weddellii | reverse complement strand
ATTATGGGGCACCTAGGTGGTACAGTCAGTTAAGCATCCAACTCTCGGTTTCGGCTTAGCTCATGATCTCAGGGTCTGAGATCAAGCCCCACATCAGGTTCCACTCTCAACACAGAGTCTACTTAAGTTTCTCTCTCCCTTTGCCCCTCCCCCTTGCTCTCTTTCTCACTCTCTTTCAAATAAATAAATAAATCTTTTTAAAAAATTAAGTAGATTATTGTGCATATGGAAGTAAACATCAGGAGAGGCCAGTGAGTACACCTCTCAACACAATTCAATAAATAAATAAAATATATAATAACATATCTGAA
>NW_027733991.1:0-311 GCF_054177405.1 Leptonychotes weddellii | reverse complement strand
ACACACACACACACACACACACACACTTACTTCATGACCTGGCCTGAGCCTCCCTCTTTCCTGAGTCCTGCCATTCCTCTCTCTCTCTCTCTCTCTCTCTCTCACACACACACACACACACACACACACACTTCATGACCTGGCCTGAGCCTCCCTGAGCCTCCCTCTTTCCTCATGAATCCTGCCATTCCTCTCTCTCTCTCTCTCTCTCTCACACACACACACACACACACACACACACACACTTCATGACCTGGCCTGAGCCTCCCTCTTTCCTCACGAGTCCTGCCATTCCTCTCCCCACCTCCTCA
>NW_027733990.1:0-311 GCF_054177405.1 Leptonychotes weddellii | reverse complement strand
AGCTCTTATCAAACTTGAAATATGTGCTTTACTATCAAACATAATTTTACTTAGAAGAATTAGGTGCCAAATCTATGCCTGAACTTCAGGATCCTTATCTGTCCCAACCACTAATACGGTTACTCAACCTTCATTTGAGTAAGTAAAATGACATTTAGTTTAAGAATCTTGTTTGGGAGGGCGCCTGGGTGGCTCAGTCGGTTGAGCGACTGCCTTCGGCTCAGGTCATGATCCTGGAGTCCCAGGATCGAGTCCCGCATCGGGCTCCCTGCTCGGCGGGGAGTCTGCTTCTCCCTCTGACCCTCCTCCCT
>NW_027733989.1:0-311 GCF_054177405.1 Leptonychotes weddellii | reverse complement strand
AGGAAAAAAGGGGTGGGAGGTGGAAATCAGTGACATATCACATGTGTCTCCTGAGGGGTCATGAGGCAAAGTAACATGGAAAGGCTCTAAAGAGCTCACAATAAAGGAAATCATTTCATTATGTGTAACAGTGTTTCCCAAAAAGATCTGATTGTGAAACCTTGTTTTGTTTTTCCATCAGTAAATATCCCTCAAACAGAGGTTCTTTGGAAACCCCTGACTTAGGTCATGAATTTACAATAACTTAGTGAAACAGTGTCCAGATCTCCGAACTTGACATCAGGAAAACGTGATCTTCCATCACTGGTTCC
>NW_027733988.1:0-311 GCF_054177405.1 Leptonychotes weddellii | reverse complement strand
GTGGTGAGGGGGGTAATGCAGCAAGCCTCAGTGAGCTGCAGGATGGCTTCATCAGCCTAACATGTGTGCAAGGAGCGGGAAGAAAAGGGGAGGTGCTGTATTAGTACTTTATAGTTGTGTAAGCAATAACTCTGAAACTCAGCTTAAAATACATTTATTATCTCATGGAGTTTCCAAGGGTCAAGAATCCAGGCACACCTTAACTAGAAGTTTCAGGTCCAGGATCTCTTATGAGGCTGCATTTGAATATAGCCTTAAAAATAGCCAGAGAGAATCTTCTACACTCCAACATGGCTAAAATTTATAAGACT
>NW_027733987.1:0-311 GCF_054177405.1 Leptonychotes weddellii | reverse complement strand
GAAATAAGTTAATCAGAGAAAGACATGTATCATATGACCTTACTGATATGAGGAATTCTTAATCTCAGGAAACAAACAGAGGGTTGCTGGAGTGGTGGGGGGTGGGAGGGATGGGGTGGCTGGGTGATAGACATTGGGGAGGGTATGTGCTATGGTGAGTGCTGTGAACTGTGTAAGACTGTTGAATCACAGACCTGTACCTTTGAAGCAAATAATACATTTCATGTTAAAAAAAAAAAGAAGAAGAAGAAGGTAGCAGGAGGGGAAGAATGTAGGGGGGGAAATCGGAGGGGGAGATGAACCATGAGAGA
>NW_027733986.1:0-311 GCF_054177405.1 Leptonychotes weddellii | reverse complement strand
GTCCTTGACAATCCAGATACTTAGACTCTTACAGGAATTTTGTTCAATATTCCAGGTAATTATAGGCAATATATTAAATTGAAGGGAGGAGAAAACACTGGGATCCTTAAGCTGCTACGTAAGATTAGTGCTGTGAGTGAAGAGCATAGAAGACATGATAAACAGGATGAGTTAAGGGGAAAGGCATCAATACTACACACTGGAAGAATCAGCATGTTATAGATTCAGAGTAAGAAGTGGATTGAGACATTTTAGTATCTGAGTTGAATGAAAGAGAATAGAATATATTGCCTTTACGCTGGAAGCGATGA
>NW_027733985.1:0-4885 GCF_054177405.1 Leptonychotes weddellii | reverse complement strand
GGAACACAAGCAGGGGGAGTGGGAGAGGGAGAAGCAGGCTTCCCGCGGAGCAGGGAGCCCGATGCGGGGCTGTATCCCAGGACCCTGGGATCACGACCTGAGCCGAAGGCAGATGCCCAACAACTGAGCCACCCAGGCACCCCTACACTGAGTGTTTTTGTAGATAATCCTTACTAAATAATTCAATGCTTTTTCTTAAAAGTTATTATATATTTGGAAATCAAAACCCTAAAAAAAACCCTTAACATATTCCAACACAAGTTGTTGTAGTATTCTTTTTATTTTTTTTAAGGCTATCCACCTGAAATAAATTTTTTTTTTAAAGATTTTATTTATTTATTTGACAGAGAGAGAGATAGCAAGAGCAGGAACACAAGCAGGGGGAGTGGGAGAGGGAGAAGCAGGCTTCCTACCAAGCGGGGAGCCCGATGTGGGACTCGATCCCAGGACCCTGGGATCATGACCTGAGCCGAAGGTAGACGCTTAACAACTGAGCCACCCAGGCGCCCAAAATAAAATTTTTTTTAACTACGTCTGGAATGGAGTGCTAGAATTGATTACAAGTGGCTTCAAAATTACTTACATGGCCTGGCATGTCAAGATTGCTGATGACTCTGTGCCAAAGCTCCATTATTGTGGGGGAAGGAAGGAGTCACTTGTTCATTGCAGAAAATCAAGGAGATCGAGGCAATTTTTTGAAGAACCATTTTAAAGAACACAAGCCAGCTATACAAACAGTTTATAAAGCCCTTTAATTCCTTTCCTATCCTCACTTTCCAAATTGAAACAAAATCTATCTGGGAAGCAACTTCAGTATAGGAGGTAGCAACTCAGAGGCCAATGAGTGGGTCCAATTCCAAGTCCCAAGTTGTGTGAGCAGTAGAAGTATTTGAAGAATCATGTGGATCTGCCTCCCTAAAGATACAGTAGAACAAGTGCTTATGTTTTGGAAATAGTGTTTTCAAAGAAATAAACACTTAGGCTGGTCTAATTGAAGTGATGTTTATTCTGTGAAGCAGAGTGTAAATACAGCTGGAGAATCAGTAGCCATCTCAAACAAATCAACAGCCTCACACATTTCCATCACTTTCCCCACTGCTAAGGCCTGTCTAAAAATCATTATTAGCCATCAGGGAAATGCAAATGGAAACCATAATGAGATATCACATCACACACACTAGGATGTCTATCATCAAAAGGACAGGCAATGACAGGTGTTGGCACGGATGTGGAGAAATTGGAACCCTCACCCACTGCTGATGGGAATGTAAATTTGTAAGCTTCTTTGGAAAACAGTCTGGCAGTTCCTCAAAAAGTTAGAGTTACCATGTGACCCAGTTAATTCCACTTCTAAGTATATACCCAAGAAAAATTAAAACTTATGTCCACACAAAAACTTGTAAACAAATGTTCAAAGCAGCATTATTCATAGTAGCCAAAAAGTAGAAACAATCCTTATGTTCATCAGCTGATGAATAAACAAACAAAATGGATATCCATACAATGGAATATTATTTGTCAATAAAAAGGAATGAAGTACTGATACATGTAACAACACGGATGAACTTCAAAACATTTTGCTAAGTGAAAGAAGCCAGACACAGAGGACCATATATTGTATGATTCAATTTATATAAAATGTGCATAATAGGCGAAGTTATAGAGACAGAAGGTAGATTAGTTGTTGCCTAGAGCTGAGGTACAGGGTGGGAAGGATAGGGTGGGCAGGATTGGCAATGACTGTTAATGGGTACAGAGTTACTTTTTAGGATGTTGAAAGAGATTGTGATGATGGTTGCACAACTCTGTGAACATACTAAAAACCATTGAACTGTACAATTTAAATAGGAGATTTTATCATTCATATTATATATAATATGAATGCATTTCACATTAAATATATTTCAATAAAACTATAAAAAAATATTGACTTCTGTCTTAATATTAGAACAGGAGTCATCAAACTATAGCCTATGGATGAAATCCAGCTTACTACCTTTTTTGTACAACCTGTTAGCTAGGAATGGTTTTTACAGGGATGCCTCAGTGGCTCAGTCCATTAAGCATCTGCCTTTGGCTCAGGTCATGATCCTAGGGTCCTGGGATTGAGTGCCGCATGGGCTCCTTGCTCAGCAGGGAGCCTGCTTCTCCCTCTGCCTGCCGCTCCCCCTGCTTGTGCCCCCCCTCCGACAAATAAATAAATAAAATCTTTAAAAGAAAAAGAAAAGAAAATTATCTGAAATTCAAATTTCAGTGCCCATTAAGTTTTATTGGAACACAGTCATGCTCATTTGTTTATATATTGTTTATAGCTGCTCTTGAGCTATAATACAGAGTTGAATAGTTGCAACAGGGACCATATTCTCAAAGCCTAAAATATTTACTATCCACACTTTTACAGAAAAAAATTTGCCAGGGTACCTGGGTGGCAGCTCAATGCGTGAGGCACCTGACTCTTGATCTCAGCTCAGGTTTTGATCTCAAGGTCATGAGTACAAGCCCTGCAATGTGTCAACCCCTGGCCTACACTCTAGTGGGGCACAGGAAAAGCAGGAAGACCAGTTAGGAGGCTCCTATACCATCCAGATAAAATATAGTGGTAGTTTGGCCTAATGTGGTAATAGTGGAGTTAGAAGTGTTCAAATTCTGTATATGTCTCGATGATAGAACTGACAGGGTTTGCTAATGAATTATTGGTATGAATTGTTGGTAGGGTAAGAGAGAATAGATAACTCCTTTGTATCCTGAGCAGTAAGGGGAATGGTGGATTCCAAGGGATGTGCAGGTTTAGGCGGAGAAATCAGGAGTTAGGATTTGAATGTGTTAAGTTTGAGAGGCAAGAAAAGGGTATTTATTAAACATTCAAGTGGCAATGGTGAAAAGGCAGCAGGATGTATAAGGTCTGGAATTCATGGGAGCAATCTGATCTAGAGGTATAAATTTGGGAGTCATCAAAGCTGATATGTAAATCTATGAGCCTGGATGTTCACAGAGAAAAAACAGAGTAGTCATTCCAGGTCTGTACATTAACGTTTTAGTGTATACTAGAACTTTCTGTGTAATTTGGGAAATCCCCTTTGCCTAAATGTAAACTGCTTCAAGCCTCTTACAAGCTATCAGCCTGGTTGAGAGTGAGCTGCTACTGCAGTGTGAAATTTCTCTTCAGGGTCACTCACAAGGGTTCAAGGTTTTTGGCAGACTGTCGATTCCCTTTTACTTGTCCCTTGAAGACCACTGAGGACTTAGTATGACAGTGCATGCTACTTGTGTTTCCTTTTCCATTGCCTTCTGGGACTTCTAAATTTAGAAACTTAAATTATTCTGCCTATGAGCATTCTGCTACCAGCAAGCAACCCAAATACACCTGCATTCCTTGTGCTCAAGGGAGCCAGGGAGTTTTTATGTTGAAGACACAAATGATGCTTTTAAGAAAACAGACCAGTAATGGGTCTCACATTTCCTATTACTCATGATGTGAAGACAGATTACCAGTGTGATCTTGGAAAGGAAGATTAGATAAACAGTAGATACTCATCCCAACAGCGTAGCTTGTCTGTGGATATACGGGTAAGTGGACAACCCCTGACATAGCGTCTGCTTGCCCTGGCTCCTCTCCCAAGACACACACACCTACGTGCGCGCGTGGGCACTCACACACACATACACTTTGAAGTTCAGCCATGTCCCTAAGCACCCCAAATGCCTTCTCTTCACACCTTTTAACTTGCTATTTCTTCTTTCTAAAATGATCCCCCTTTAAGATTTACCCTAAGTATGATCCAAGGGAAGCCTAGCCTGACATTTCCAGGCAGCGTTTTTGTTTCTCTGCTCTCAGAGTTAATTCCTGTCACCTATCAATGCTATTCTGTTTGGATCAGGTATTCATATATCTTTCTCCTTCACTAGCCTGTATTCTTTTCATGTTTGCATTCCTAGCCTCTCACAGTACCAGCCTGTTTAATAAACATCCACTGAGAGAACACTGAATGATGAACCCAGGATGACCTATGAAGGTTGAATCTACTTCTGCAGGGCCAAGAAACTGGAGGTGGCAGTGGGAGGGGCAGGTTTGAGATCCTGATAGCTGTATCTTATTTGGCTTCTTTGGTTGATCGCAGCTGTTCTACACATCCTTTTGATCTACTAGCCTCACTTCCTTGAGCTTCAGATTGATGTTAGCCTTCCTTGTTTTTACAAGGCAGTTGGAGATTTGCAAGCTCCTCCAAGCTCCTTTCAACAGCCCACATCAGAGCATAAGGCATCTCTGAGCACTGGTTCTGCTTTGGAAAATCTCCGTTAAGTCCCCGAGCTCTTCTACTAGTACATTTGTCAGCCGTCTTTTGGTGACCATACCTACACACATACACAATTGCCCCCATGTCATTAGTCTTACACTGCTTCTGACTGACATATTTTTTCGCTACTATCTAGGCCAAAAGTAACATTAATTATCCTTGTGTTAGTGACTAGCCATCTGAATTCGGGTCTATATTTCCCTAAAGAAATCTTCCCTCTAATAATTTTCTGGGAAGGGGCGCCTGGGTGGCTCAGTTGGTTAAGTGACTGCCTTCGGCTCAGGTCATGGTCCTGGAGTCCCGGGATCGAGTCCCGCATCGGGCTCCCTGCTCGGCAGGGAGTCTGCTTCTCCCTCTGACCCTCCCCCCTCTCATGTGCTCTCTCTCTCATTCTCTCTCTCAAATAAATAAATAAAATCTTTAAAAAATAAATAAATAAATAAATAATTTTCTGGGTCATAGCATGTGAATAGTAAAAGTCATAACAGCATCATAAAAGTCTGTTCAGGCAGATAGAAGTGGAATTGAAGTCCATAGAGACCAGCCATATACTCTGTGGCAACTTCAGTCAACAAAGCCAAAGGACAGCT
>NW_027733984.1:0-311 GCF_054177405.1 Leptonychotes weddellii | reverse complement strand
CAGGGCTGAGTTAATTTTTGGCACAATATCTGAATCTGCTTCTCCAAATGATAGTTTTATTTTCACAAAGTAAATATTTCAAGTACAAATATGGGAAAAGATGTGCTTTCCGTGACATTTAGAAAAATAAACAAAGGCATAATTATTTACCCTGATTGCCATAGAATGTTAAGAAAATGTGAAAGAATGTGAAAGCTTTGTTCCAAAACATGGGTGCAAATAAAATGGCAAGAGAAAGAGGCAGAGAAACCACAGCAGGAAGAGATTCATATTGTGTGGAACAAATTCTGGTCCCACGCAGTGCCATTGTT
>NW_027733983.1:0-311 GCF_054177405.1 Leptonychotes weddellii | reverse complement strand
TGACTGAGCCACCCAGGTGCCCCTATATGTTTTGTAATGTATTTGTTAAGTCAGCTTTCAGATCCTTCCATCTTTGATCAGAAATATGGCTCAATAGAACATTTCTAAAAAGATATTCAAGAAGCGTATCTTCCTTTGGGGAGTCAGTTGGGAGGGAAAAGAAATATTAGTTTTCACTTTTTACCCATTTTTATTGTTTGGATTTTTGTAAGAATGTATTGCTTTTAGAAACAATAAAAACAAAGCAGGGGTGCCTGCGTGGCTCAGTTGGTTAAGCGGCTGCCTTCGGCTCAGGTCATGATCCTGGAGTC
>NW_027733982.1:0-311 GCF_054177405.1 Leptonychotes weddellii | reverse complement strand
AAGATACGTCCAGACTGAAACTGAAAGGATGGAGATCCATCTTCTGTGTCATCGGACCTCAAAAGAAAGCTGGGGTAGCAATTCTTATATCAGACAAATTAGATTTTAACCTAAGACTGTAGTTAGAGGGGCGCCTGAGTGGCTCAGTCGGTTAAGCGGCTGCCTTCGGCTCAGGTCATGATCCCTGGGTCCTGGGATCAAGCCCCGCATCGGGCTCCCTGCTCAGTGGGGAGTCTGCTTCTCCCTCTCTCTCTGCCTGCCTCTCTGCCTACTTGTGCTTTCTCTCTCTGTGTCAAATAAATAAATAAAAC
>NW_027733981.1:0-311 GCF_054177405.1 Leptonychotes weddellii | reverse complement strand
ACACTCTTAAAGGAGAAGAATGAGGTGGTACCCTATTGCCTGTCAAGATGTATTAAAAGTCTGCAGTGGGGTGCCTGGGTGGCTCAGTTGGTTAAACGTCTGCCTTCGGCTTAGGTCATGGTCCCGGGGTCCTGGGATCGAGCCCTGCATAGGGCTCCCTGCTTGGCGGGAAGCCTGCTTCTCCCTCTCCCACTCCCCCGGCTTGTGTTCCCTCTCTTGCTGTGTCTATCTCTGTCAAATAAATAAAATCTTTAAAAAAATCAAAAAGTCTGCAGTAACTAGAACAGTGTAGTATTAATGTAAGGATAATA
>NW_027733980.1:0-311 GCF_054177405.1 Leptonychotes weddellii | reverse complement strand
CCCTCGCGCGGGCTGAAGCCGGCACGGGATGGGGGCGGTGCCGCTCGCCGTGACGAAGGCCTCACGTGACCCGCCAACGCGGACTCGCGCCCTCGCTCCAGCGTCAGAGCCGGCCTTCACTCACTTGCTTTTCGGTGCCTGCTCCCGGTGGACCTGAGGGCGTGCGGGCCAGAGGCAGCCCCAAAGAGTCGGAGGCGGAGGGGAAGCAGGTAAGGGACCGGGAGGAGGGGGAGCGTTCCCTGGGCTTGGTGTGGGAGAGCCCACGCGGCCCGCGGAGCCTTGCTGGGGGACCGGCTGCCCCGCGGCGAAGC
>NW_027733979.1:0-311 GCF_054177405.1 Leptonychotes weddellii | reverse complement strand
AAGTGAATGTCTATGACTTATTCATATTGTATAAATATAACTCTGTACCATTTGGCTAGTATCTCCCCATTTTCTCATTCCCTTGGCCCCTACCAACCACCATTCTACTCTCGCTTCTATGAGTTTGTTGTCCTTCTATGTCTCACTTTTTTCACTTGGCTTAATGACCTCCATGTTGCTCAAATGTCAGAATTTCCTTTTTTTTTTAAGGGCTGAATAATATTACATTGTATGCATATAACATATTCTTTATTCATTTATTGATGGATATTTAGTTTGGTTCCATTTTTGTGCTATTGAGAATAATGCTG
>NW_027733978.1:0-311 GCF_054177405.1 Leptonychotes weddellii | reverse complement strand
CCTATCCAACACTTTTGAATCCCATATTTGCCCTATTCTCTGCCTACTTAAAACATCACTCTATTTTCTAAATTAAAGTATCAGGATTTTTTTCTTTTCCTGTGTTGTTACACATTTCTTACCTGAGCAATCTCTTCCCTCGGCCCTTCTTCTGTGCTGTCCTCATAGATTATCTATGAACATGTACACACACACACACACACACACACACACACGCCTTCAGGATCAGAGTATTTAATATTTAAATAGGATCTAATATTTCTCAATAGTCTATAAAAGCCACTTGAGCAAGATAGTTTGGTAATGAACAA
>NW_027733977.1:0-311 GCF_054177405.1 Leptonychotes weddellii | reverse complement strand
GCTCCAAGATAAAAGGGCATTTCGGCTACTGTTTCTGTAGTATCAGCCCAGAGCAGGTGACTGGTTTTGATTTTTCTAGGTCCTGCCCCAGAGCCAGTGTACAGAATTTAGAATTCTGTCTTTATTTTTATTTGGAACTTGGTTTGATAAATGTCTCATAGTATTACTTATTTTACACACACACACACACACACACACAAAGCCTAATGCACATCTATGTTTTTTTCATTTCCAAATTTGGAGAAGTTTAAAATAAATTAGAAAGAAAACATTTTTTTTTAATGTTACGTTAATCATCGTACATTACATCA
>NW_027733976.1:0-311 GCF_054177405.1 Leptonychotes weddellii | reverse complement strand
ACACTGCAGGTGTCCCCGGGTGCCCCTGGGACTCACATGGACAAACACGTTTAGAACAGGCGTGAAGGAGGAGGGGCTCAACCATGTCAGCAGGTGGGGGCCAGGGCAGCGCCGAACGCTGACACCTGCTGGAGAGCGCCAGGCAGGCCCCAGGCTCCTGCCCACCGCGCCCCTGGGTGCCACGCCGCCTTTCCACAGGCGGAGGGGCTCCAGCCACGGGCGGGACCTCGGGCGAGCCCCTGGCCGGCGCTGCCCCCCTCTGGGCACGGCCTGCCCCATCTCGGGACCCACAAACGAGCTTGGAGCAAGTG
>NW_027733975.1:0-4885 GCF_054177405.1 Leptonychotes weddellii | reverse complement strand
CTCAGGAAACAAACTGAGGGTTGCTGGAGTGGTGGGGGGTGGGAGGGATGGAGTGGCTGGGTGATGGACATTGGGGAGGGTATGTGCTATGGTGAGCACTGTGAATTGTGTAAGACTGTTGAATCACAGACCTGTACCTCTGAAACAAATAATACATTATATGTTTAAAAAAAATAGTAGGAAGGGAAAAATGAAGGGGGCGGGAATCGGAGGGGGAGACCAACCATGAGAGACTATGGACTCTGAGAAACAAACTGAGGGTTCTAGAGGGGAGGGGTGTGGGGGGATGGGTTAGCCTGGTGATGGGTATTAAGGAGGGCACGTTCTGCATGGAGCACTGGGTGTTATACACAAACAATGAATCATGGAACACTACATCAAAAACTAATGATGTACTGTACGGTGACTAACATAATAAAATAAAATTTAAAAAAAAATGCTTCCTTTGCAAGACAGGTAGAAAGGTTAAATGAGGTAATGAATGCAAAGCATTCAGAAAATAGGCATTTAATAAATGATCTTGTTCTTATCATGCTAAACCTTCTAATGTTCCCTGTGAATCCCAACCTTCTGTAGCGGAATTAGAATCTGAAACCCAGCATCACTGCGGGGAAGCTGTTTTAGGCAGGGTTCATGCCCTTTACTATATAAGATGAACAGGCTCAACTAAACTTAGACAGAGGCTCTCCTCGTCCTTAAAAATGACCATCTTCTCTCCCCTTTGGCCCTCCAGGAGTGAGCCATCAGCAGCAGATAAAGGGAGATTACAGGAGGCCAGGCCCCAGAGTTTGTAGACTTGGATTTCCTGAATTCTCTACAATCCATTCATCTCTATGCATGCTTCTCAGCTTTTGATTGCCCCATCCCCCCACACACACTCACCATCCTCTTACCAAAGAAGAAGGAAAAACAAAGGGTATTTTTTAAAATAGGGGAAAAATAATGTTGCATGGATCTTGGGGAGCAGAGGCCCTTTGTTTAAGATGGAGTCTGACCAGCAATCTGTATCCTTCAGGGATTGCTTTTTGGGGAGTTTTAGCTAGAGTCCTTCTGAAAATCAGCATTTCCCCAGGAATGCCTGAGTGGTGCTGGTAATTAAAATATAGGGCTTTGGAGCCAGTCAAATCTGGGCTTCAAAATCCCCCCCACCCCATTGCATGTGGACCTTGGGCAAGTTACTTCATCTTCCTGGGTCTCAGTTTTCTCATCTGAAAAATGGAAAGGTAGCACTAACAAGCAGGATATTGAGATGCTTACCCGAGAGCATGGACGGAGAATCCCTCACACAGTGGAGAGCAGGCACTTGGACACAATAGCTGTCACTATTCATGAAGCTTCTTATCCCCATTACTTTAAGAGTGTCCTGTAAACATATCTCAGGTGACATTGTTATTTAGGGTGACCTTAGAGTCCTCCTCAGGTGATACGGTTATTAAAATACGAGAAGTAGATGGTCCTCGGTTCACCTGCTGGCTTTGTCACTTACTAGCTGGTGACATGGGCAAAGTCATGTAAATTCTGTGCACTGTAGTCTCCTGAACCATACTGTGGCTCAAAGGGTTGTTAGAGGTAGATGGTGCTCAGTCTAACACCCGGCACATAACAAGGGCCTAGTAAATAGTCAGTCTGATGGAGATGATGATGATGATGATGATGATAAGGAAGACTGCAAGAATAATGCTGCTGATATTACATAAAAAACAACAATGGAATTTCATTTCCAGTTATTTCTAGTGTGTTCACTAGACACTGCAAGTCCTTGAAGGCAGGGACAATAGTTTGCTTTCATTTTGTTCTTTGTACTTAGCAACTAGCGCACAGTGGGTGCTCAATTGATATTTGTTGTAGGAATCAATGAGTTGATAATAAGAGAATGCCTTGGTGTTGGAAAAAGAAATTATTCCCAGATCAACAACTCTGGCTTTGGAGTCAAATATGTCTAATATCCTGACTTAGCATTTACTGTGTGAATTTAGCTGAGTTACTTACTCCTCTCTGTCTCACATCTGTAGAATGGGAATAACAGAATCTACCTCATAGGGATGTGAGAGTCAAATGAGATAATGTATGTAAAGAGCTTAGCATTGTGCCTGAAACATAGTCTGTGCTTGATAAAAATTAGCCATGGGGTGCCTGGATGGCGCAGTTGATTGAGGACTGACTCTTGGTTTTGGCTCAGGGCGTGATCTCATGGGTCATGGGATCAAGCCCCGGATAGGGCTCTGTGCTCAGCAGGGAGTCTGCTTGAAGATTCTCTCCCTCCGCCCCTCCCTCCGCACGTGTACGAGCTCTTTCTCTCTCACAAATAAATAAATAAATCTTAAAAAAAAATAAAGCTAACTACTATGCACTACATAGACAGGCCGCCATTTGACCTGAACTAACCAGAAAGGAGGCTAATGTAACTCACTCATTTGAACTCATGCCCTGGTTTCCTCATGTGCCCAAGAACCTCCCAGGTTGGAAGTGCACAAGTGTTTAGAAAGCCTAGCCATCTTCTAATACCCATCAAGATAGCAAAAATAAACGTGGGAGCCAATTACCCTCTGTGAAGTGCTCAAAACCACTTAGTAATTCGGTCTCAATGCACCATTACAATTAAATATGCAAATAGCAGGCCTTTGATTTTTATCATTTCTGGTAAGGATGAGCATTTTCAATCTGCTGCATTTGCATCCATTTAGATAATGATGATGATGCCAACAGATCCTTTCCCTTCCACTCTGCCTTTCATTCAAAAAATCAGGCCTAGAGGTGCTTTTAGAGACCACATATATAGATTAATTCTATCATTATGGAGCTGCAGGAATCCCTGGGGTGGCAAGAAGCACATATTAACTTTTGCCAATGATACTGCACAAACACCGGATTTTAAAAGCAAATGGCAAATAACTCACCCAGTTGAAAATGTAAGCCAGAAAGAAAGAAAAAAGCCACATTGAGTGGCATTGTAATTTAGCTACAGATTTCAAATAGCAAAGAATCCACAAACGAATGTGACTTCCCCTGGAACTCTGAAGTACATGGGGATTGTGTAGGGGCATGACTCAGCAGGAAAGAGGAAGAATCCACCTCACTTGTCACCACCCATACCCCCTGACATTCGATAATTCCGCGATGAACAAGAGACTGAACCTACTGAACTCTAAACTTGCACTGCAAACTACTTAGGTCCAAATTCTCTAGAGCACTGAAGTTTTGAGCATCTTTCACTCTTAAGACAGAAACAAGACAATCCTGGTGACTTGATTCTTCAGGGACACTCATGTTTCTCCCCAAAGCTGCTATTTCTCTTGGCTTTGTATTTTGTTTGGTTTTATCATGCAATAGAGAGAAGATGGGCCCTAGTTTTCTGAAGAGATTGAATTATAACGGTAATTTGTACCTCTGTTATTATATCGGACTTCCTTTGGGAATATGATGGATGCTATGGACCAGCCACTCAGGAAAATGTGTGCACAAATATCCGCACACAGATTCAATCACAAGGCAGCATTCATTTTAGGGGAAATTCACTGATCCCTTCAGTTTATCTGTGGACCTCTGGTCAAAAGCATCTATACTGGTTGATTTCTAAGATCGTATCTCTGGGTGACATTCATTTACTGATTCATTCAAGATTTCCAGGACAACTGTGTTGCAAGCACCAGGCTACGCCCTGGGATTATGAAAGTAAATAAAGCATTACCTCCCCTTTTGATGCATTCATAGCCCTCCTGATACAGGCTGACAATGTGTGACAACTGTCTCTATAGAGGTATAAAAACATACTGAGGGTATATAAGAGAAAGAGTGACTAAGTGTGACTCAGGAAGTCAAGGAAGGCATTGATATTTTTGTTTTTGTTTTTGAAAAAGAGAGTAGTTATGAGTGGTGAGGAGGAGCAGAGGGAGAGGGAGAGAGAGAATCCCAAGCAGGCTCCATGTTCAGTGCAGAGCTCAATGCAAGGCTTGATCTCACTACTCTGAAATCATGACTTGAGCTGAAATCAAGAGTTGGATGCTCAACCCCAAGGAAGGCATGACTGGGGAAGGGCTATGTGGGCACGGTATCCAAGATGTGTAAACACAGCCAGAGGGCAAGGGCAATGACATCATTCCCGACAGAACAGCAGGGGCAAAAGCTCAGAGGGGTGAAAAAGCCTGGCATTGCTGAGCAGTACTAAGAGTTTGGTTGACCAGAACACAGAGCATATAAGGGGGACACATGTTGAGAGAGGAAACATACAGATTTTGTGGGTCCCGCTCTCATCAAGTTTAGACTTCATCCTGTAGATAATGGGGACACCATGAAGGATTTTAAGCATGGAAGAGGGACAAAAGCTGGTTTACGTTTTACAAAGGTTATTCTGTGATTTGTGTAGGAAAAACAAACCCAAGGCTCCCTGAAGTCAGTGAAACTATTATCATACTCGATTTTCCATTGCTAGTGCCACACAAAAATAAAAGCATTCAGCTGAATCAATTTTCTCAAAAAGCTCAGTGGAAAAGGAAATATATTTTTAGAGTAATGCAGTGTCTGGTACCCAGTGGGGATGGACACGCAATATTAACAGATGAGAATGGGGGCTTCACAAATTTGAACCAAGAAAAAACAGCTGCTACCTTGAACTAGTCATGAATAATATTTAGAGTTAAACACTAGCCCATAGAACTTGGTGGATTCTGTTGCCACTGTTGAAAAGTGTCAAAAGAAATTTGTTGTAAACACGGTGGAATTTTAGCTTAAGATGGTGGTGCTGCTGGTGCTGGTGGTGCTGCTGGTGCTGATGGTGCTGATGGTGCTGGTGGTGCTGGTGGTGCTGATGGTGCTGGTGGTGCTGGTGGTGCTGGTGGTGCTGCTGGTGCTGCTGGTGCTGATGGTGCTGGTGGTGCTGGTGGTGCTG
>NW_027733974.1:0-311 GCF_054177405.1 Leptonychotes weddellii | reverse complement strand
AAGCCAGCGTGGAGATTTGGAGCACAGGATTTGAAATCATGCTGTCAAAGTTCGAATCTGCTTCTTCCTCACGGTGGGGGTCACTCGACCTCTCTGAGCCTCAGTTTCTTTATCTGTAAGATAGGGACCTAACAGTGCCTCCTTCATAGAGCTCTTGGGGGTTAGTATCAGATCACTGTACAAAGCACGCTCCATGGTATTTGGCATAGGACAGCGTGAGCTGCTGGGGTGGGTAATTAGCCTTCTTGAAACCTGCATTCTCCCTCCCTCCAAAGGCCCTAGCTGGGGTCCTTCCCTTCTCCAAGACTGTG
>NW_027733973.1:0-311 GCF_054177405.1 Leptonychotes weddellii | reverse complement strand
ACAAATAATACATTATACGTGTAAAAAGAAGAAGAAGAAGATAGTAGGAAGGGAAAAAATGAAGGGGAGGAAATCGGAGGGGGAGACGAACCATGAGAGACGATGGACTCTGAGAAACAAACTGAGGGGTTTAGAGGGGAGAGGAGTGGGGGATGGGTTAGCCTGGTGATGGGTATTAAGGAGGGCACGTCCTGCATGGAGCACTGGGTGTTATACGCAAACAATGAATCATGGAACACTACATCAAAAACTAATGATGTAATGTATGGTGACTAACATAACATAATAAAATAAAATTTAAAAAAATAAAT
>NW_027733972.1:0-311 GCF_054177405.1 Leptonychotes weddellii | reverse complement strand
GCACTGAAAACCCAAAATGGAAACTGAGTAATAGCAGAGCTGCTTTGGGAGGTAAGATGGGAGGGAGTCCTCATTTCACTGTCTCAGGTCTCCTTTAAGGCATGTCCAATAGATGATAATAGTTCAGATTTGTCAAACTTTTACTCTGTACCAGGTTCTGTGCTCAGTTTGCTTGCGTTTTTTCACTTATAAGTACAGTAACCCTGTGGGGTAGGTATTGTCTCCATATACAGATTTGCTTATATATGGGTGATGAAACTGGGGCTTCTTGAATATCAGTAACCTGCAAAGAGTCACACATCCAGTAACTG
>NW_027733971.1:0-311 GCF_054177405.1 Leptonychotes weddellii | reverse complement strand
CTCTGAAACAAGGCAGTTCTGAGAGACCCTGCAGGTCGAGGGAGGGATCTTCCTGCACCAGACCGGACAGTCCTGATAGCATTTTCCTCCCTGAACAGGATAGAACCACCGAGAACTTGTGTCCTTTGTCTTCTGCACTTGCACTTGTACTCTCTTATTTAATCCCTCACAAAAAAACACAAATAATCACATCATTATCCCTATTTTTACAAAGGGTGAAAAGTGAAACTTTGAAGGAGTAAAAAATTCATCAAGGTGACACAGCTAGTAAGTCTGGGAGCTGGAATCTCTACCTACACTTGACTCCAAAG
>NW_027733970.1:0-311 GCF_054177405.1 Leptonychotes weddellii | reverse complement strand
CAGAGCAGCGCTGTCGGGATCCCCCTGCAGTGCACAGCTGTGGTGGTTACCGAGGGCTTGGGGGGAGTGGCGGCACCTGCTGGGGCCCATCCTCGTCTGGGTCCTTGGTGCTGGGGGAGTCTCTGGTGTGATGATGGTGGTGGCGGCCGTGGGGGGGCTCTCCCCAGCATTCTGGAGCTGGGCTGAAAGGGCTTCAAGCCGCTGGGTGGCAATGACTTACAGAGGTTCTGCTTCTCCTGGCTCTCCAAGGGCCAAAATCCACATCCCTGGCAGGCATCCCCCATCACCGACTCCGGGAAGAGGTGTTCAGG
>NW_027733969.1:0-311 GCF_054177405.1 Leptonychotes weddellii | reverse complement strand
TGGAGCACTGGGTGTTAATACGGAAACAGTGGATCGTGGATCACTACATCAAAAACTAATGATGTATTGTATGGTGACTAACATAACATAATAAAATTTAAAAAAAAAACATAGAAATTATCAGACCGAATTAGAAAGACCCTTACCACTGAAAATATTATTTAAATATAAAAGTACAGACATGTGGGGATTAAGAGTGGAGAATATATGTCTTATACACAGTAACCATAAAAAGGTGGCTTTGTTAATGTCTGACAAAGTAGTCTTCAAGACAAGAATGTACAAAACCAAAGAGGAGTGTTTCATTATGG
>NW_027733968.1:0-311 GCF_054177405.1 Leptonychotes weddellii | reverse complement strand
ACCCTCCTCCCCCCAGCTCCAAGCACCTAGTGGCTTCACAATGCATGCAGACTGATCCGTGCCATCTGGCCCCAGCCCACTCGTTTCTTCAATCCCACGCCACCCACTCCCTACTTCCACACTGCACTCCTCAGCCATCTGGACTTCTTCCTGTTTCTTTAACATGCCCAGTTTAGTTCTGCCTCGGGGCCTTTGCACTGGCTGTGTCCTCCATCTGGAAAGCTCTTTCCTCTGCCTTACTTCTCTTTGTCTTCAGATCTCACTTTAAAGGACATAAATCTTCCCTGACCCCTAGCACTCTCTGTCATCCT
>NW_027733967.1:0-311 GCF_054177405.1 Leptonychotes weddellii | reverse complement strand
TGATAAATCTCAGCAGTATATGTGAAAACAAGCTCAGAGTCACACATTACTCTAAAAAGGAAACTCTTATTTTGAGTTAGAACAAACAAGATAAATCCATGCAGTATTTGTGAAAACTAGCTCCAAGTCACAGAGTGTTCTCAAAAGTTTTTATTGAAAGTTAAAACAGGTTAAAACAAATCCAACCAGTATTTGTGCCTACAAGTCTAAATTAAAATTAATCCAGCTTTGGTAGCTGGATATTAAACCCAGACATCATAACTGGACCTGTATCTTGGGCATCATCCTGGTTCTTATGGACCTTGGACCTG
>NW_027733966.1:0-311 GCF_054177405.1 Leptonychotes weddellii | reverse complement strand
CCATGAGACCTCAAGCCTCAAGACCTTCCTTCATGCTTTCTCTTGGCTTGGAACCCTTAGCCTAACTGGTTGTATGACTGATTCTTACTTATCTTTCACATCTCAGCTTGAGTATCTGTTACTTGGGAAGACCCTCCCTGACCTTTCTATCTAAATAGAGCCCCTCTGCTATGCTCTCTCATATAATCCTGTACTTCTTAGAGGACAGGGACTGTGTTATTTTGCTCAAAACTGGAACCCAAGGCTAAATATAGTGTCTGATCTGTAATAGATGCCCAACAACTATCTATTGAATAAATGAAGGTCCTATT
>NW_027733965.1:0-311 GCF_054177405.1 Leptonychotes weddellii | reverse complement strand
TCTCTTTGATATGCTGAGGATTTGGAGGGGGGGTGTCTATGTGTGGGTTTTGTTTCTTGGTTATTTTTTTTTTTTTTAAAGATTTTATTTATTTATTTGAGAGAGAGAATGAGAGAGAGAGAGAGAGAGCACATGAGAGGGGGGAGGGTCAGAGGGAGAAGCAGACTCCCTGTTGAGCAGGGAGCCCGATGTGGGACTCAATCCCGGGACTCCAGGATCATGACCTGAGCCGAAGGCAGTCGCTCAACCAACTGAGCCACCCAGGCGCCCTGTTTCTTGGTTATTGTTCTTTGTCTCCCAAACTCTCAAAT
>NW_027733964.1:0-4885 GCF_054177405.1 Leptonychotes weddellii | reverse complement strand
CCTGTTCCTCCCAGCACGCCCCGCCCACAGAGGTCCCCTGGTTCCTCCCAGGTCACCCCGCTAGCCCCGCCCACACCCGCCTCCTGTTCCTCCCATCACGCCCTGCCCACAGCGGTCTCCTGGTTCCTCCCAGGACGCCCCGCTAGCCCCTCCCACAGCTGCCTCCTGTTCCTCCCAGCACGCCCCGCCCACAGAGGTCTCCTGGTTCCGCCCAGGACGCCCCGCTAGCCCCGCCCACAGCTTCCTCTTGGTCCCTCCCAGGACGCCCCGCCCACGGCACCCGACCGCCCCACGAACCCCGCCCACAGCTGCCTCTTGTTCTTCCCTGGACGCCCCGCCCACAGCCCCCTCCAGTTCCTCCAGTGACGCCCATAGCAGCCCTAGCTCCTCCTAGGATTTTCTGTTCACCGCTGCCGCGCCGCCTCCTGGGACTGGAGTTCGGCCGCGGCGCGCGCAGGCTCATGAGGCGGGAGAGGGGGTTCCCTAAGAAAAGCTTTCCCCTCACGCGGCCAACCCCAGTGCCAATTCCTAAAATGACCTGTTTGATGACCGATTAAGAAAGTCAGGGCACTTCATCGGTGCCATCACGTGGAGGCACATGTAGCAACAGGTGCTGTGAATCCAGGATCAGGGCATCATTTATAAAGATGTCAAAAAGGTGGCGCCTGGGTGGCTCAGTTGTTAAGCGTCTGCCTTCGGCTCAGGTCATGATCCCAGGGTCCTGGGATGGAGCCCTGCATCGGGCTCACTGCTCAGCAGGAAGCCTGCTTCTCCCTCTCCCACTCCACCTGCTTGTGTTCCTGCTCTCACTATCTCTCCGTCAAATAAATAAATAAATAAACAATCTTAAAGATGTCAAAAAGTAGAGTAAGTGAGGACCAAGGCAGCTGCAGCAGGTGTCATGATATGCAATGTACAGTACCCGTGACAAGTGACCAGGGACACATCTGAGGACTGGGGTGAGGTGTGATGTGTATAGTGCCAACGTGAAAACAAGTAGACACAGGCAGCTCCAGTCAGTCTCCACCATATGAGGCCATGAAAGGCCTTCTGCCCCAGGGGTGGTTTTAGCAGGCCCCATAATCACCCCTTTTTGCCACTCTCAAGTCCTGCCCAAGGCAGGCAGCTCCTCATGCAGCATGATCAGATGAATGGGGGCTGAAGCAGCACCAGCTCCGGGACTCAGCTTGGATTCTCCCACATTTTGGGCTGTAGGTCTTTGGACCACTGCCTGATACATTCAACAAAGTTTCGATCCCCTACTGGTGTGTGAGAGTAAGCTTTATTTCTACTCTCAAACTCTTACAACTTTGCATAAAGTCCTACCTCAGAGATGGCAGAAACTGTAATAAACGATCCACCCCCCTACACAACACAGCAAATTTTAATGTCCCACCCCCCTTTGGGGGAAGGGAGGTTACACTACACACTTTTGGAGACGCCGCAAAGGTTATCTGGCACTTTGGTACAGAAAGGATTTGGTCCGATTTCTTACTGGCTTAGGATACTAAAAGGCACATAAAGTTGGTTGCTCAACCCCTCTGGGCTGGGGTGGGGCAGAAGGTAGACAGGGAGGTGGTCTGGGACAGAAGGGCAGACCATGGGTGTGGGCTCAAGTTCTGGACGACAGAGGTAGTTGATCCTGGGTGGCTGCTGGGGTGGCTGAGGGCAGCCTGAGTGCTCAGGGTGGGTAGATGCTTCTCTGGTGGCCTTCGTCTGCCCAGTCTACCAGCTCACTGCTCTGAAACCATAGCTGGATCTCCCTCTGGGCCCCCTCCACGGAGTCGCTGGCATGGATGATGTTCCTGTGCCAAATGATAGGCAGCAAAGGTAAGGCACAGACTTCAGTGTGCACCTTGGGGGTCCCAGGAACTATCTGCTAATCCCCCACCGTCAAGAAGAGCAAGCCCGGCATTGAGCAGAGGAGAAAGCAAGAACAGGACTGGAAGACTGGTTCCAGCCTGATCTTGGCCTCTTACCCACAACCTCATGACCAACCCAGACCATTTCTGGGAGCCTCATGTTCCCACCAGTTGTCCCATGCCAACCCCTCAGGGTGTCTGGCAAGACAGAGTCAGGTAATAGGAAATGATGGAAGAGTACACACACAATGCATAGAGAATGCTTTATCACCTCCTGTGTGTGACATCCCAGCATGGAAAATCTCTTGTGGCTTTACTGTGGCCCAGCGAGATGCCCAGGTCCCATGGGTCTGCCTTAGGAGCAGCCTACCACCCCACACTCAGACCTTCCTCAACCCTAATGAGCTGGCCCATCAGCTCCAGTGGCTTGAGTGTGTCAGGGCCCCCAGACCTGCTGATGTGGACGCTGAAGTCCCCCCTGATGGTGCCAGGGGCAGCCTCAGCTGAGTTGGTGTGTCCTACCATGGCCCTTGAGGAGCAGACCACGTTGGGGCCTTCCCAGACCTGCAGCACAGAGATAAAAGAGGTTGGGAGAGGTGGGGATCACCAAGGACTCAGCAGCTCTGGGCTCAGCCCGGGGCCCTCCACCCTTTCCACCGCCCCTGCCTGCCGTACCATGGCCACCACGGGGCCGGAGGTCATGTAGCTGATGAGGGCTGGGTAGAAGGGCTTCCTCTGCAGGTCATGGTAGTGCTCAGCAAGGACTCTCTCTGGCACCTGGGTGGCATTGGGGCAAGGGGTGAGAGGAGCCACTGGACACTGGGGCAGTGATCATGTTGTCCTGACCTCAGGGCACTTGGCAAGTAACACCTACATGGGCTCGCACACCAGCTGATACCTCCCCTCCCCTCCTTCTACTGCCAACACCAGGATACTCCTCCTGATACAGGGCTAAGATATGAAGGGCTGAGGTCCATGAGAAGCCCCCCACCCCCAGTCCCTTCAAGGACACCCACGGGTCCTTGAGCCCAGGTACCTGCAGCATCTTCATCCCCACCAGCTTGAAGCCCCTCCTCTCAAAGCGCTGGATCACATCCCCAACAAGCCGCCGCTGCACCCCATCTGGCTTCACTGCAACCAGGGTCCGCTCCCGGGTCCAGGAGGACCCTCCTTTAGAAGAAGGGGAATCAGGTGCCTCGCCCTTTCACGTCTCCCTGAACCTGGATGCCCCTGCCACAGCCCAGGGGTCACCAGAGCAGCCGTGGAGGGGAGAAGTGCAGGGTCCACAGCCAACAAAGGCCCAGCATGACTCTGCCTTTCAGGGACCAACAGGGTAGTGGGCCCCCTGGTGCATCCAGTCTGTCAGGAGGGGCCATGGCTCCTCCCATGATGGATCCAATGTCCCTGAGAAGGCATCTTCAAGAGCTGGGGAGGCACAGCTGGGCTCAGTGGCCACACAGAGGCCCAAAGAGGCCACACTGGAAAGAGAGCATGTTGTTGGCCTTGCTTTCCACTCCTGTCCTAGCCGTCTGAACTCCCAGCCTGCCCCATGAGGGAGGACCCAAAGCTCATCTTGTGGGTCTGAGGTGAAGGAACAGCAGGGAGCTAGGGAGTAGTGCGGTGCACTCCCCCCCCAGGTGGGCCACACACAGCAGGACACAAGGGAGCTAGGGACTGAGAAGCCCGGTAGAGGGGCTCCTGTCTGCAGGTGGGGAGACTCTAGAGGGCTCCTCCACTTAAAACCTCCTTGGCCAGAGGAGCTCTGTGCTGCTCGAGGCAAGCGGCTTCCAGACCCAAGTACAGGACTGAGCCCTGGCCCACTCCTTCTGTCCTCTAGAGGACACTGCCAGCAAGACAGGAGGCACCACCACCCCTTATAGCCCCAGGCCACAGAGTTACACCGACCCTCAGCCCTGGGTCCAGGGCCAAACGTGCTTTTGAGAGGAGCCCTACACCCTGGATGTCCTGCCAAGTCCTGCTCAGGGGGAGAGCAGAACTGGAAGACAAATGATAGAGCCAGGGCAGGCCAGTGTCCCCGGGGGTGTCTGCAGCTGCCCTTTCCCAACCCCATAAGATGCGCTGGGCCTGGCCAGCAGGCTGTGGGCGCCCACCACTTCAGGGCTGAACGAAGCCCAGCGCAGGAAGCCCCCGGGGGCTGGTTTGTGCCCCTAAAGCCCAGTGCCTAGGGGCTCTCCGTACAGCCTGGCCTGCTGCCAGCTGGCCTGTCCCTCGGAAGATAGTTCACTCCCTCCTGCGCTGGGAACACCAAGACATCTGGCTCTCAGGGAGCGCCCTGTGTGCCGCCGTCAGGGCGAGAACCAGCTACAGATACGGGCCCTAGGACCCCAGACGTGGATGGACCAGACGGAGTTAAGGCCTGGAGAAAACACCCCGAGGGCGGCGGCCCCGTGAGGAGTGTTCATCTACTCCAAATGTTCCCCCCCACCAGCAGCAGCCCCAGTCCGCTGGGACCCTCACCACTGTCTACTGTGGCCACCAGGCCTCCTGCTCTGGAGCCCTCTGGGGCCCCCTGCCCCCGAGCAACCTGGGAGGGTGGGCGGATCGGAGAGGGGCGCAGTGAGACGTGGGGAACGACGTGCAGGGCACCCCCGGCCCGCCCGGCGAGAACCCGAGGCCATCTACAGAATCAGGCAGCCACGGGGTCGCACGCGCGCCAACAAAGGCCGGGCTACGCCCCCCCGCCCGCTTCCCTCCTCCGCCGGTCGCGGGCCACTCACCCGAGCTCGGGCGTGCGAGCAGGCTCGGGCCCGGGGCCCGCGGGCCGCTCAGCAGCCCCGGCAGCGCCGCGCGCCCCAAGAGGCCGCCCATGACCCTCGGCCCCCGGGCCGCTGGCTGAGCGCAGAAAGACCGCGGGCGACTGAGCCCCGAGGGAGAAAGGGCGGAGCGGAGGGAGAGGGAGGGGCGAGAGAAGGCGAGGGCGGGGCGGAGGAAGGAAGGGGGAGGTAAGGGGTGGGAGGGGCGGAGGGAGAAGGAGGGGAGAGAGAAGGGGCGGGGCGGAGGGA
>NW_027733963.1:0-311 GCF_054177405.1 Leptonychotes weddellii | reverse complement strand
TAGCCCCTGTGGAAGCAGCTCACAGCCTTATTCTGCCCTTTAGTGGATTCCTGATATCACAGAAACCTAACGGGAGAAATAGAGCCTCGGAGCCTGGAGAAAGTAACTCTCTCAATGAACGAAGTAACTCCTTTTCTAGAAAGTAAAGTGCAGACTTTAAAAATGAGCCCTCACAAAAAAAAAAAAAAAAAAAAAAAAAGAGCCCTCACAGAGGTAACCGTCTTTTGCATAAGCGGTTACTCTTACCATTCATTTATTCTTTTGACAGAAATGTACTGAATTCTGACTATGTCCCAAACACTATGTCAACC
>NW_027733962.1:0-311 GCF_054177405.1 Leptonychotes weddellii | reverse complement strand
GGGAGGCGGGCGGAGTTGGGACGTGCCGCGGGCTGCTGCAGGGGACCCTCTGGGCCCCTGCCCCTGGGCGAGCAGCGCCGAGTCTGCCGCCTCCGCCTCAGGGTCCTGCTCGGAGGCTCTGCCCGAGGGCGCATGCTCCCAGTGGCCTCAAGGGGGCGGCCGTGCACCGTGGAAAGACCCTCCCGCGGTTTCCCCGAAGGAGACCCGCTCCCTGGCCGAGAGACCCCCACCCTGCATGCAGGCAGCTGGCCTGGACCTGGCCGCCTTTCAGTGGGTCCTCGGGCCTCAGCTTGCCAATTCATGAGTGGGGG
>NW_027733961.1:0-311 GCF_054177405.1 Leptonychotes weddellii | reverse complement strand
TAATTCTGGCTGTTGATCCACATGTAGATCTTTCAAGTCTCCAAGAATCTCTACTGTCTTATCTTATTGGGCTGGTGTGAAGATTAAAAGACCTTAATATAGTGAGTGGCCCCAAAGGAGCCCAATAATGGTATCTGTCTTCACCATCAGTGTCATCACCACCACCATCATATTGTCACCATCACCATCATCACCATCACCATCATCACCACCATCACCATGATCACCAACATCGTCATCATCACCATCATCACCCCCATCACCATCACCACTAAAATCATCACTACCATCACCATCATCACCGCCATCAT
>NW_027733960.1:0-311 GCF_054177405.1 Leptonychotes weddellii | reverse complement strand
GCAGTCTCTGGGATATGGGAAACAAAGCTGGAGGGGAGGAGAATGTGCAATAGGGGAAAACAAACAAGGAAAAGCATTGCTTCAGAGGAGACAAGTGTAGGAAAAAAAAATTACTCCACTCTGAGAGTTCGCCTGTGGTAGGTTCTCTTTCGCAGGAGCGAATGGAAGCCCTGGGAACAAAAGCTGGTACCACGTCCCACGGCTAATTAGGAGCTGAAAGAGGATAGGGATGCAGGGACTCCCGCTCCTGCTTCACTTCCCTGTCTTCCCGCCTCCTGCCGTCCCTTGCCAGCCCCTCTCCTGCTCAGTCC
>NW_027733959.1:0-311 GCF_054177405.1 Leptonychotes weddellii | reverse complement strand
AGCAACAGCCTCACACAAGGGGAGGGGCCACAGACTCGCAGACCGGTAGTGGCGGGGAAAGGACTTTAGGGCAGCCCCCGGGGTGGAAAACAGACCGGCGGGGTCGCGCGCGCGCAAACTGCAGCCCCCCGGACGGAAACCCGGAGCAGCAGGGTTGCACCGGTGAACAGCAACCCCCGGGGTGGAAACCCTGAGCGGCAGGGTGGCGCCTGCAAACTGCAGCCCCCTGGATGGAAACCCGGAGCAGCGGGGTCGTGCGCAGGCGAACTGGGAGCGGCTGGTGGTTTTAGAAGCACAAAGGGCAGAGACGT
>NW_027733958.1:0-311 GCF_054177405.1 Leptonychotes weddellii | reverse complement strand
ATTCTGAACAGTTACGAACTCAACAAGAGATCGAAGAAAGGAAGAGCAACAACTCTCTGAACGAAAAAGTGACCACTTTCTGGAAGGTAGGACTTGCGGAGAAGTAAATTCGAGGCGATATTCTGGAGGATAGATGGCAGGAGAGGGGGTCTCCATTGGCCCCTTCTGGCAAGTGACAGAGCAGCGGAGCACAAAATCGGAACTTTTAGAAGTCGCTCTGCTGAGGGACGTCACTCCAGTGGCTAAGTGGGGGGTGGAACCCTCACGGGACAGTGTGGACTCAGGACCCTCAGGGTCACAGAAAGACCGGG
>NW_027733957.1:0-311 GCF_054177405.1 Leptonychotes weddellii | reverse complement strand
CGGGGCGAGGGACCTGGATTATCTCTATCCCAGCACTCATACGTCTTTATGGAAATGGTCTTCTGGCTCCAGGGACTGGCAAGAAGAGCTGCCTCCGGCAGTCTGAGGTCAACCTTGTCACAAAAGAGATACAGTTGCTAAGTGTGCCAGCGCGCTTGGGGCTGGATCCCTCAAAGGAAACATTGATCAAAGCCTGGTGAAATACAGACCAGCCCCCTAGAGACTTTTGCTCTCTTGCACTCTGATATATTCGGTTATTCTAATAAGTTAACCATGACCATTCAGTCCTGCTATCAAACAGGTCTCCATTT
>NW_027733956.1:0-311 GCF_054177405.1 Leptonychotes weddellii | reverse complement strand
TTTTTTCTAATGTAACAAATTGTTGCTTATCTTCTACCATGTAGGAATACTGAGATTCTGTGCTGATCTCAGAGAATAGAAGTAAACTTGTTTGAGCCCATAAGTTAAAACAAGCTTTGCCCTCATGAAATAGAAACTATGTCTCTCTCTCTTTTTTTTTTTTTTTTTTTTTTTACAAACATGCCTCAAATGCTTTAATAGAATTTAGCTTTTCCTTAAACGGTCTTTTCATAGTCAAAACAAACAACAAAAAATACCGAATGTTAAAACCACTTAATAAACTTACAAACTTGAAAAATTAGACACTTCAG
>NW_027733955.1:0-311 GCF_054177405.1 Leptonychotes weddellii | reverse complement strand
CAAAATGGGGATAAGGGACCACTTCACAGAGATTTCGTGAGGAATCCTCTCTCCATAGGCGATGAATTTCCATTTCCCACCCACTCGATTAGTTCATCCTTACCACAAGTACGATGGATAACCATGTTTTCAGAGGGTCTAATAGGGGGCGAAATTGACTGCCTTCGAAACTATCAATGAATAAAGCACAGCTTAATAGTCTAGATAGATGTCAGCCCTTCCACTTCTTGCTCATGGAAAGACCCAAGTGCCTAAGACAGTACCATTTTCTGGTGTTCGGGCACTGAATAAGTTATTTAGTATCCAAGTTT
>NW_027733954.1:0-311 GCF_054177405.1 Leptonychotes weddellii | reverse complement strand
CATTATACATTTGTTCACACCCATAGAAGGTACAACACCAGGAGTGAATCCTAATGTGAACTATGGACTTGAGTTAATAACAATGTATCAACATTGGCTCATCACTTGTAATAAATGTACCACCCTAATGTAAGATGTTAATTGTAGAGGAGACTGCAAGAAGAGAGAGTATATGGAAGCTCTGTACTTTTCACTAATTATTTTTGGGGGGGGCGCATACCTAAAACAGTTCTAAAAAATAAAGCCTATTAATTTTTTTTAAAAAGTATCATCATTTTTAATGCATTTTCAGTAGAAATAATTGTGTAGAT
>NW_027733953.1:0-4886 GCF_054177405.1 Leptonychotes weddellii | reverse complement strand
TACACAATATGTTAACTAACTAGAATTTAAATAAAAACTTGACACAAATGACAACAATAACAAAATCAATAAGCCACAAAGGAAAACAGCAAAAAGAAAGAAAGGAACAGAGGAATTAAAAAAGAGTAAGAAAACAATTAACAAAATGTCCATAGCAGGTCTTTACCTATCAGTAATTACTTTAAATGTAAATGGCTTACATTTTCCAATCAAAAGATACAGAGTGGTTAAATGGATAAGAAAAAAATTACAATCCAACAATATGTTGCCTTTAAAGGGGCGCCTGGGTGGCTCAGTCGTTTAAGCGACTGCCTTCGGCTCAGGTCATGATCCTGGAGTCCCGGGATCGAGTCCCGCATCGGGCTCCCTGCTCGGCGGGGAGTCTGCTTCTCCCTCTGACCCTCCCCCTGTCATGTTCTCTATCACTATCTCTCTCAATAAATAAATAAATAAATCTTTAAAAAAAAATCATTAAAAAAAAATATGTTGCCTTTAAAATACTCACTATAACTTTAAGGACACACAATAAAGCTGGAATTAAAGGGTTGAAAAAGATATTCCATGCAAATGGTAACCAAAAGAGAACAGCATGGCTGTATATATGTCAGCCAAAATAGACTTTAAGCCAAAATCTGTAACAAGAGACAAAGAAGGTGATTATATGATAAATGACTCAATTCATCAAGAGAATATAACAGTTATAAATATATATGCATCCAATATTGGAGCATGTAAATATATAAAGCAAATATTAACAGAAATAAAGGGAGAAAAGGAGAGTAGTACAATAACAGTAGGGGACTTCAATACCCTACTTTCAATAATGGATAGATCATCCAGCAAAAATAAATAAGGAAACACTGGACTTGAATAACACTATAGATCAAATGAACCTAACAGACATATGTAAAACATTTCATCCAACAGCAGCAGAATACACATTCTTCTCAAGCACACAGAGAACGTTCTTCAGGATAGATCCTATGTTGGGCCACAAAATAAGTCTTAACAAATTTAAGAAGATTGAAATCATATCAAGTATCTTCTCTGACCACAATGGTATAAAATTCAAAATCAGTAACAGAAGGAAAACATTTTTAGAAGATTTTCTTTATTTATTTGAGAGAGAGAGAGCACACGGTTGGGGGGCGGTGTAGAGGAAGAGGGAGAAGCTCACTCCCCACTGAGTAGGGAGCCTGACATGGGGCTTGATGTCAGGACCCGGAGAACATGACCTGAGCCAAAGGCAGAGGCTTAACTGACTGAGCCACCCAGGCGCCTCAGAAGGAAAATTTAAAAATCACAAATATGTGGAAATTAAACAACACACTCCTGAGCCACCAACAGATCGAAAAAGAAACAATACGGGAAATCAAAAAGTATCTTGGGATAAACAAAAATGAAAATACAACATGCTAAAACTTAGTATGAAAAAACTAGGTAGCCTAGTAGAAGTTGAAATGGGATACAGGAAAAGCAGCTCTAAGAGGGAATTTTATAGTGATAAATGCCTACATTAAAAAAAACCCTAATATCTTAAATAAACAATCTACCTTTAGGCCTCAAGGAACTAGAAAAGGAACAAACTAAGCCCAAAGTTAGCAGAAGGAAATAACGAAGATTGGAGGATAAATAAATGAAATAAAGACTAGAAAGACAATAGAAAAGATCAATGAAACTAGGAGTTGGTTTTTTAAAAAGATAAATAAAATTGACAAACCTTTACCCACACTAAGAAGAAAAGAGAGAAGACTGAAATAAATAAAATCAGAAATGAAAGAGGAGACATTATAACCTGTACCTCAGAAATACAAAGGATCATAAGAGACTCCTATGAAAAATTATCTGCTAATAAAACTAGAAGAAATAAAGTCCTAGCCTACTAAGACTTAATCACAAAGAAATGGAAAATCTAAAATGACCAATAATGAGTAAGGAGATTGAATCAATAATCAAAAGCTTCCCAACAAAGAAAAGTCCAGGACCAGATGGCTTCACAGGTGAATTCTACCAAACATTAAATGCAGAATTAATGCCAGATCTTCTCAAACTCTTCCAAAAAATTGATGAGAGGGAACATCTCCAAATTCATTTACAAGACCAGCCATTGCCCTTATGCCAAATCCAGATAAGGACAATACAAGAAAAGAAATTATAGGTTGAAGTCCCTGATGAACATAGACACAAAAGTCCTCAACAAAATACTTGCAAACTATATTCAGCAGCACATTAAAAAATTCATACATCATAGTCAAGTGGGATTTATCACTGGAATGCAAGGGTGGTTTTTACATACAAAATCAATATATGCGATATATCACATTACCAGAATGAAGGCTAAAAATAATATGACCATAGATCATATGATCTCAATAGATGCAGAAAAAGTATTTGACAGAATTCAACATCCTCTTATGTGAAAAACTGTCCACAATCAGACGTAGAAGAAATGTACTTCAGTGTAATAGAGGTTATATATGACAAGCCCACTGCCACATCATACTCAATAGTGAGAAGTTGAAAGATTTTCTTCTGAGATAAAGAGTGCCCATTCACCACTTCTATTCAACATAATACTGAAGTCTGAGCCAGGGCAGTTAGGCAAAAAAATCAAAAATCAAAATCAAAATCATCCAAATTATAAAGGAAGAAGTTAAATTGCTTCTATTTGCAGATGACATGATCTTATAAATAAAAACACTGACAACTATACCATAAACTTGTTAGAACTAATAAATTCAGTAAGATTGCAGGATATAAAATCAATATACAAAAATCAGTTGCATTTCTATACACTAACAACAAACTCTCAAAAAAAGAGAGAGAGAGAGAGAGAGAAACAAGAAAAGAATCCTGTTTACAACAGCATCAAAAAGAATAAAATGCTCAGGAATAAATTTAACCAAGGAGGTGAAAGACCTGTACACTAAAAACTATAACACATTGATGAAAGAAATTGAAGAAGACAGAAATAAATGCAAAGATATCCTGTGTTCATGATTGGAAGAATTAGAATGATTAAAATGGCCATATTCCTCAGAACAATCACCAGAGTCAATACAATCCCTATCAAAATTCCAATGGCATTTTTCAAAGAAATAGAAAAAAAAATCTAAAATTCCTAGGGAACCACAAAAGATCATGAATAGCCAAAGCAATCTTGAAAAAGAAGAACAAAGCTGGAGGCATCACACTTCCTGATTTCAAACTATTACAAAGCTATAAAAATCAAACAGTATGGTACTAGGATAAAAACAGACACACAGATCAATAAGATAGAATAGAGAGCCCATAAATAAAGTCACACCTATATGTCAACTAATCCTCAACAAAGACACTAAGAATACACAACGTGGAAAGGACCATCTCCTCAATGAATGGTGTTGGGAAAACTGGATATCCACATACAAAAGAATGAAATTGACCCTTATCTTAAACCACTCACAAAGATTAACTAAAAATTGATTAAAGACTAGAATGTAAGACATGAAACCATAAAACTTCTGGAATAAAACATAGGTAAAAAGCTTCTTGACCAGTCTTGCCAAGGATATGTTGGATATGATGCTAAAAGCAGAAGCAACAAAAGCAAAAATAAATTAGTGGGATTACATCAAACTCACAAGCTTCTGCACAGCAAAGGAAACAAGCAACACAGTGAAAAGGCAACCTACCAAATGGAAGAAAATATTTGCAAGTCATATATATGACAAGGAGTTAATATTCAAAATATATAAGGAACTCATACAACTCAATAGCCAAAAAACAACCCAATAAAAAAGTGGACTTTGAAAAGACATGCCAAAGAAGATAGACAAATGACCAACAGGTACATGAAAAGATGTTCAACATCACTAGCCATCAGGGAAATGCAAATCAAAATAACAATGAGATATCACCTCACACCTGTTAGAATAGCTAATATCAAAAAGAGATACCAAGTGTTTGCTAGGGTTGTAAAGAAAAGGGAAGTCTTGTACACCATTGATGGGAATGTAAATTGATGTGGCCATTATGGAAAATAATATAGGGTTTCCTCAAAACATTAAAAATAGAACTACAATATGATCCAGCAATTCCACTTCTGCGTATATATCCAGAAGAAATGAAAACAGAATATGGAAGAGATATCTGCATCCCCATATTTATTGCAGCAATATTCACAATAGCCAAAATATGGAAACAACTTATGATATATTTATTATTCAGGCATAGAAAAGAAGGAAATCCTACTTTTTAGAGCAACATGGATGAACCCTGAGGACATTTCACTAAGTGAAATAAGCCAGACACAGAAAGAAATATTGTATGATCTCACTTAGATGTAGAACCAAAAAAAAGGTTATACTCAGAGTCAGAAAGTAAAACGATGGTTTCCAGGGGCTGAGGGTGGAGAAATGGGTGGGATACTGGGTCACAGGGTACAAACTTTCAGTTATATGAATAAGGTCTGGGGATCTAATGTATAGCATGGTGATTATAGTTAATAATATTGTATTGTATACTTGAAGTTTGCTAAGAAAGTAATCTCAAGTCTTGTTACTCTACACACACACACACACACACAGAGAAAATGGAAGAATTTTTTTTCTTTTTAACTAATGTTCATTTAAAAAAAAGGAAAAAAGATTTTTTTTTTTTAAAGATTTTATTTATTTATCTGACAGAGAGAGACACAGCGAGAGAGAGAACACAAGCAGGGGGAGTGGGAGAGGGCAAAGCAGGCTTCCCGCGGAGCAGGGAGCCTGATGCGGGGCTCGATCCCAGGACCCTGGGATCATGACCTGAGCCGGAGGCAGACGCTTAACGACTGAGCCACCCAGGCGCCCCGGAAAAAAGATTCTTTTTTTTTTTTTAAAGATTTTATTTATTTATTTGAGACAGAG
>NW_027733952.1:0-311 GCF_054177405.1 Leptonychotes weddellii | reverse complement strand
GATTTTATTCCAATATATTTGAAAGAATGTAACCAAAGATTGAATTGAGACCACTGAGGCATTCACTGTTTCTTAGTCTGCATTATGATTATATGTTAGTAAAACAGACAACAGATGGGCACCTGGGTGGTGCAGTCAGTTAAGCGTCAGACTCTTGGTTTCCGCTCAGATGATAATCTCAGAGTCATGAGGTCATGAGGTCGAGCCCCTAATCCACTCTGCCCTCAGCACAGAGGCTGCTTAGGACTCTCTCTTTCCCTCTGCCCTTCCCCCCGGTAAAATAAATAAATAAATCCCTTAAAAAACATACC
>NW_027733951.1:0-311 GCF_054177405.1 Leptonychotes weddellii | reverse complement strand
ATGCTTGGAAGCATGGCAGGGGCATGTGTAAAATGAGACCTCCTTCATCCCTGGGATGACGCCTCCTTCCATTCCTTGTTTTGGCTTACGGAAGGGGTGAGGTGCAGGGAGTTGAGGCCCCCCGCCAGGGGAAATGCAGGAGCAGTCACTGCCTAGCCAGGGAGGGCACAGGGGGAGTGGGGTGAGTGTGAAGGGAAGGTGGCCCCACACCAGGACCAGGCACGTGGGCGTTGTGAGGGTTGGGGCAGGACAAACAAGACCTTTCCTTCCAAGCACACTGCAATCAAGAGCCCAAAGCCTCACTCCTCACA
>NW_027733950.1:0-311 GCF_054177405.1 Leptonychotes weddellii | reverse complement strand
ATAGATTCAGTGTTACAATAGCGTTATAGAATGATAGATAGTGACTACATTTATCATGCTGAGCACTGAGTAATGTATAGAATTGTCCAATCACTATGCTATGATCCTGGATTCCCTGGATCGAGTCCCGCATCGGGCTCCCTGCTCAGCAAGGAGCCTGCTTCTCCCTCTGACCCTCCCCCCTCTCATGTGCTCTCTCTCTCTCATTCTGTCTCAAATAAATAAAATCTTTAAAAAAAAAAGATGGTCCCAAATGAAAGGTCATTCAGTGCTTTATGAGGGGACCCTCTTTGTTGACTTGGCTCCATGCC
>NW_027733949.1:0-311 GCF_054177405.1 Leptonychotes weddellii | reverse complement strand
GGGGAGAAGACTGTGGGATCTAGGACCCCCACCTCCGACTAATGCTCATCCAAGGTCCTATGATGGCCCGTTCGGAGCCCCCAGAGAGGCCAGATGGAAAACTGAGCCCCTGAGAGGGAAGGATGCAGCTGGTTCTCAGGGATTCGAGGGCGTGATGCTCTCTGCTTATGGCTTAACCAGTCCACTTCTTTCTCACAGCAGCCTCCCCACGAAACAGGAAGAGGATGAGAGACGGTGGAACGCAAATCATGGTATTCCCCACATGTGAGTGCTTCTGGTAAAGGGTTTAAGAGAGAAGGCAGGGAAAGCTA
>NW_027733948.1:0-311 GCF_054177405.1 Leptonychotes weddellii | reverse complement strand
CTGTCTCCTTTGACTTAGCATAATCACTTTGGGATTCATCTATGTTATTATGTGTATCAGTTGTTCATTGCTTTTTATTGTTAGGTAATATTCCTTTGTACGAACATGTTCTTTTTTTTTTTAAAGATTTTATTTATTCACTTTAGAGATAGATGGAAAGAGAGAGAGAGCATGAGCAGGGGGAGGAGCAGAGGGACAGGGGGCAAGCAGACTCTGTGCTGAGCAAGGAGCCCCACATGGGGCTCTATCCCAGGACCCTGCGATCATGACCTGAGCTGAAACCAAGAGTCGGACGCTTAACCGACTGAGCC
>NW_027733947.1:0-311 GCF_054177405.1 Leptonychotes weddellii | reverse complement strand
CTTTTTTTTTTTTCCTTAAAGCAGAGGGTTACCCCATGAAAGAGAGTCTCCAGTTCACTTTTAGAAAGTTTATGTAAATAATGATTATAATTTGTACTCACTGGCACTTTGCATTTGCAGGTTTAAAGAACGTAGAATCATTACCTTGTAATGAAGAAAGTGTGCATTGCTAACACCTCTCATTCAAGATCTCGGAGTGTTTCTGGTGGAGAGAGAAGGGCGGAGGGGAAAGGCAGACCTTTCTCAGTCCACGGTAGGCAGGTTTGAGGCTTGGGATGTGTGCAGCTCAGGAACGCACTCAGGAAGTAAGG
>NW_027733946.1:0-311 GCF_054177405.1 Leptonychotes weddellii | reverse complement strand
GTGTTTGCCTGATCTTTTGAATCATTAGTCAAGTTTGGTGCTGGTTAAGGGCTAGTATTCAAGACAGTCTAATTTGATAATTCAAGCCTTTGCTGTGTTATCACAAAGGACATGGGTCAATGCGACAATTCTTCTCTATGTTAAGAACCAAATTGTTCTAGGCATGTATCAAATGGCACAAAATCAAGATAGCAAATTACTTAGTAATATAACAACTTTGGGAAAGAGAGAAGTCCCCTTAAATATTTTTAATAGAGTAGTGTAATTACATTCCTAAACCATATCCACACACCCCATATACAGGCTCTAAA
>NW_027733945.1:0-311 GCF_054177405.1 Leptonychotes weddellii | reverse complement strand
CCCGCATCGGGCTCCCTGCTCAGCAGGGAGTCTGCTTCTCCCTCTGGCCTTCCTCCCTCCCATGCTCTCTGTCTCTCATTCTCTCTCTCTCAAATAAATAAATAAAATCTTTAAAAAAAAAAAAAGACCCTTATTTATAGGGTGAGATTCAAAATGAGAAGGCAGAGCATCACCTTTTTTGACCTCGGCTGGGATTGCGCGCATCAGAGAACTCAAAATTTTCTCTACTCTGCGTGTGTCTGAGAATGATCTGGAAAGCACTGTGAGTACCGAATCTGCAGTTACAAATACCTTTCGGTGAACAGGCAAAT
>NW_027733944.1:0-311 GCF_054177405.1 Leptonychotes weddellii | reverse complement strand
AGGCATGAAGGAACTACAGATCAGGTGGTTAGGGAAAGAGAGAATCACCGAAAGAGCAGGAGGGAGAGAGTTCCAGGCAAAGTTAGCCACAAGTGCCAAGACTTGGACAAAGGAGAGCACTTGAGTTTTCCAAGGAAATGCAAGACTATGGTGGCTAAAACTGAGTGGATAGAGAAGAATGATTTGAAGTGGGCTGAGGAAAAGAGCCAGATCACATAGGGCCGTGTAGGCAGTGACAAAATATTTGGGTTTTTTGTTTTGTTTTGTTTTGTTTTCTAAAGCTTATTCTAGTCTCTATGACCCACATATAC
>NW_027733943.1:0-311 GCF_054177405.1 Leptonychotes weddellii | reverse complement strand
CCAATTTCTTAACAAGTGTAGCAAACCCGCAATAATAGGCTTCTCCTTCATAATGCAAAGATTCAGTAATGGTGAGTTAATGATCATGGACACCATCAGAGTAGTCATTTATTGTTATAAGTTCCAATTTATCCACAAAAATCTACCTTAGTACATTTTCTGAGTACCTCATACAACAATGATAAGTGGATTTTTTTTTTGTTTAGTTTTAAAAAACAGTTTTTTAAGATTTTATTTATTTGACAGAGAGAGACAGCAAGAAAGGGAACACAAGCAGGGGGAGTGGGGATGTGGGAAAAGCAGGCTTCCCA
>NW_027733942.1:0-4886 GCF_054177405.1 Leptonychotes weddellii | reverse complement strand
GGTCTGAAAAATATGCATGGTATTATTTCAAACTTTTTCTACTTGTTGGGGCCTGATTTGTGAGCTAGTATGTGATCTATTCTGGAGAAAGTCCCATGTGCACTTGAAAAGAGCGTGTATTCTGCTGCTTTAGGATGAAATGTTGTGAACATATCTGTTAAGACCATCTGGTCCAGTGTGTCGTTGAAAGCCATTGTTTCTTTGTTGATTTTCTGCTTAGATGATCTGTCCATTGATGGAAGTGGGGTGCTAAAGTCCCCTACTATTATTGTATTATTTTCAATGAGTTCTTTTATGTTTGTTATTAGTTGTTTTATATATTTGGGTGCTCCCATGTTGGGGGCATAAATATTTACAATTGTCAGATCTTCTTGTTGGATTGCCCCCTTTATTATGATATAGTGCCCGTCTTCATCTCTTGTTACACTCTTTGTCTTAAAAATCTAGTTTGTCTGATATAAGTATTGCTTCTCTGGCTTTCTTTTGAGGTCCATTTGTATGAAAAATCTTTCTTTATCCCCTCACTTTCAATCTGCAGATGTCTTTAGGTCTAAAACAAGTCTCTTCTAGGCAGCATATATATGGGTCTTGGGTTTTTTTGGGGTTTTTTTGTTTGTTTGTTTGTTTTTAAATCCATCCTGGCATCCTGTATCTTTTGGTTGGAGCATTTAGTCCATTTACATTCAGAGTAGTTATTAATAGATACGTAGTTGTTTCCATTTTATTACTTGTTTTGTCATTGTTTCTGGAGATTTTCTCTGTTCTTTTCTACTCTTTGTCACTTTTGGTCTTTCCTTTCCCCTCAAGGTGTCCCCTTTAATATTTCTTGCAGGGCTGGTTTAGTGGTCACAAACTCCTTTATTTTTTGTTTGTCTGGGAAATTATTTCTCCTTCAATTCTGAATGATAGCCTTGCTGGAGAGAGTATTCTTGGCTGCAGATTCCATTCAGCATATTGGATATATCATGTGTATATCTGGCTTGCCAAGTTTCTGTGGAGAGATCTGCAGCTAGCTTTATGGGTCTTCCCTTGTAATTTTGGGACTTCTTTTTCCTTGCTTCTTTTGCATTTTTTTCTTTATCAGTATATTTTTACAATTAAACACAATATGTTTTGCTGTTGGTCTGCTTTTCTTGATTTTTATGGACGTTCTCCATGTCTCCTAGACTTGGATGTCTGTTTCCTTCTGCAGATTAGGGAAGTTTTCAACTATAATTTGCTGAAATAAACCTGCTCCTCTTCTCTCTCTTTTTCTGGGACTCCTATGATATGAATGTTATTACATTTGATGGAGTTACTGAGTTCCATAAGTCTATTCTCATGATCCATAGTTTTTTCTCTCTTTTGTTCAGTTTCATTATTTTCCATAATTCTATCCTCTATATAACTTGTTTGTTCCTCTTCTTCTTCCATACTTGTGGTCATTACACCTAGTCAGTTTTCAATCTTAGTTATTTCATTTTTCTCTTCTGATGATTGTTTTTTAACTATTTTATCTCTGCAGGAAGGGTCTCCCTGAAGTCTTCCATGCATTTCTCAAGCCCAGTCAGTATCCTATGGTTGTTTTAATTCTCTATCATGCATATTACTTATATCTATTTCAATTAAATCTCTAGCCATGACCTTGTCTTGTTCTTTCTTTTGGGATGAATTCCTTGTCTTGGCATTTTGTCTAGGTCTCTCTTCTTTTGTGTGTTAGGAAAGCCTGTTGTGTTTCCTGCTCCTGAGAGTAATGGCTTTATGAAGAAGAGGTCATTTAATACCCAGGGCCTGGTGCTTTAGGGAGTGTCACTGGTGTGTGCTGCATTCACTCTGCTGCTGTGTTTTGACTGCTCTATCCCTTAGGTCAGTCATCTGCAGAAGCTTTCCTTGCCTGCAGTGGGCAGTTTGGATGTTGGCCAAAATGTGGCGAGTTTTAACTAGGTGTGCTCTGGTCTGCTTGTTAAATGAGACCTGATGCTACTTCCACTATAACTGAAGACTTGCAGACCTATATCGTCAGTAGATGTGGTGCATGTGGGGATTTGTGGTGGTTTTCTTGGGAAGGGGCCCACTGTACTGGTCCTTAGGCATACTTGCCCAAGAAAATCAGTACCAATAGAATGCAGGGGGGTGGGACTTAGTGTAAGCTGGTTAGACAGCCAGTGTTGGCACCGTGCTGTTACTGATGTTAGTTTCTGCTGAGGGCAGGGGGAGGGAAATGGCACCAGCCATGTCCTTTGTCCCTGGAGAGGGATCTCTGTGTTTGCTGCTCTCAGGGAAGCACTCCCAGAAGAGGGACTAATTTCCCCTTATGTGTCCCAGGCATTTTTCAGGTAACTGTTTCACACTATCTCCAGGTTGCTTCCCTGCCTGGAGCAGCACAGTGCACTTTGGCCTTTATACCAGCCATGCCTACTGGCTTTTAAAACTCTAAACTTTAAGAATGTGCTGTGGCAGGAGACTGTGCTGGTCTTCTGTAGGAGGGTCTCACCACACTGGTATGGATGCAAGTTTGACTCAGAAGGGCAATCATGCTAGAGCACAAGAGCATGGGATTTGGAGCAAAGCTGGTTAAACAGCCAGTGTCTTGGTTAGCTGCCCTCGGCACATGTCTCTGTACCTATGCTGAAGTGCAGGGGAGAGATGCTGCCCTCCAGCTCTTTTGTCTGGGAGAGGTGTCTTGTGAACACCACCTCTCACAAATGTGCTCCAAGAAGAGTGAACAGTGTTTCCCCTTGCTACTTAGGTGATCCTCAGATTGTGCTGTCTGCCCTGAGGTTGCTTGCTTCCTTCTCTCCAGGAGTAGGGCAGTGCCTTCAGGTCTCTATTCCAGCCAAGCCTGCTGACCTCTAAAACTCTAGTCTTTGAGCCCCAGTGATTGCAAAAACTCACCAAAATAAGCCCCTTTTGTTTTCCCAGCCAATGACTTTGGGGAAATGTCCTTTTTGTGTGTATCCTGGTATTCTTCACTCTCTCTTGTGTTGCTCCAGGATCAGGACTCCCTCCCTTCCCCTGCACCCATGATCTTTTTCTCCCCCAAACCATGTCTCTTCACTTCCTACTTTCCTTGATATGGCCACTTCTCTCCCTCTAGTTGTGCAGTTTGTTTTGTCAATCTTCAGGTCAATTTCTTGGGTATTCAGAATGATTTGATAGTTGTCTAGTTGTGTTTAAAGGACAAGGCAACCCTAGGGTCCCCTTACTATGCCTCCATCATAGCTCTAGACAAAGACTTTACTACAGTCTCCTTAAAGGTACTGAAAGAGGTAAAAGAAGACATGGGCAAAGGCAGAAAAATGATGTATGAGCAAAATAGAAATATCAGTAAAGATATGGAAACATAAAAGGAACAAAATTTAATTCTGGAGTTGAAAAGTACAACTGAAATAAAGAAAATACAATAAAGCAATTTAAAAACAGATTTGAACAAGGAGATGAAATAATTGGTGGGCTTGAAGAAAGGACAATTGAAATTATCAAGTCTGAGGAACAGAAATTTTTTTAAAAAAGATTAAAAAAAATAAATGCAGCTTTGAGAACTAGAGGACATCATCAAGAAGATCCACATAAACATTGTGGAGTCCCAAAAGGAGAAGAGAGAGATAAATAGAGATTTGAAAAAAAAAATGGTTACAAACTCTGAAATTTGAAGCATGATATAGATCTATAAATCCAAGAAGCTCAATGAACCCCAAACAGTCAAAAAGACCCTCTCTTAAACATGTTATAATCAAACTGTTGAAAGACAAAGATAAAAAGAGAATCTTCAAAGTAGTAAAAGAGGATTTATTCATAACATACATGGGACCCCCAACAAAATTTCAGCATATTTCTCACCATAAACCTGGAGGCCAGAAGGCCTGAGTTGAGATTTTCAAAGTGCTGAAAGAAGAAAACTGTCAACTGAGAATTCTATATTTAGCAAAACTCTTCATCAAAAAAAGAGGGAGAAATTAAGACATTCCCAGATAAACGAAAGTTGAGGGATTTTATTAGCACTAGGTCTCTCTGCAAGAAATACTAAAGGAAATCCTCCAGGTTGGAATGAAAGGGTGCTAGCCAGGAAATCAAAGCCTTATGAATAAATTGAAATCTTCAGTAAAAGTAAATACATGGGTAATTATAAAAACTAGTATTATTGTAATTTTGGTTTGTAACTCCACTTTTTATTTTCCATAAGTTTTGAAAGACATACATAGAAAAATAATTGCTAGTCATGTTTTTGGGCACACACTATATAAATGCATAATTTTTGACATCCAATAACTAAAGAGGGTGAGGATGGAGCTATATAGGAGCAGAGTTTGTATGCTACTGAACTCAAACTAATATAATCAAATTAGAGTGTTATAGCTTTAGGATATTAAATGTAATGCCCATGATAACCACAAAGAAAATAGTTATGGAGCACCTGCCTGGAAGAGGATGTGACTCTTGATCTCTGGGTCAGAAGTTTGAGTACCATGTTGGGTGTAGAGATTGCTTAAATAAATAAATAGATAAACTTTATTTTAAAAAATAGCTATTGTATACACACAGAAGGAAATGAGTAAGGAATGAAAATGTTTCAATTAAGCACAAAATAATATAGCAATGCAGGAAATGAGGGACAAAAATGTTATGAACCCTACAGAAAACAAATAACAAAATGACAGAAATAAATTTCTCCTTATCAGCAAATAGTTTAAAAATAAATCGATTAAACTCAAATGAATAGACATAGACTGGCAAAATGGATTTTTTTTTTAAAAATGATTTCACTATAATAAGTCAAACAGAGAAAGACATGTATCATATGATCTCACTGATATGAGGAATTCTTAATCGCAGGAAACAAACTGAGTGTTGTTGGAGTGGGGGTGGGGGGGAGGGATGGGGTGTCTGGGTGATAGACACTGGGGAGG
>NW_027733941.1:0-311 GCF_054177405.1 Leptonychotes weddellii | reverse complement strand
TTTTTTTTTAATTTCAGGTTTTTTTTTCTTTCCTGTTAAAATTGGAACTCACTAAAAGGGAAGAAAAAAATCACAATGAAAAACTGTGAGGATAAATGAGGTTATAGGACCGTGAAATGTTTGGGAAAGAATTATAATTATTAAGTCTTTTCTTTTTTTTTCAATAGCATGGCTAGATTTCCCATTTTAAGGGAGGGGGAAAAAAGAACCCTGAGGAGTTCTAGGGAGGGCAGGGAAAATTAAGTTTCCATCACTGTCCCAGAACAGAGGTGCTGTGATGGTATCGTCCACCCTCTCCCCACGGAAGTGCG
>NW_027733940.1:0-311 GCF_054177405.1 Leptonychotes weddellii | reverse complement strand
CATTTTCAATTACCCTAGTCCCATTTCCCACTTTCCAGCTTGGCAGAACCTGAAAAGTAACAGCCCACATTCCCAGGATTGGAGAGAGGAAAATGGGGCTGGAACTCTTTCAAAGCCTCAATCCCAAAGAGAAATCATCATTTAACCTGCCTGGTGGTTCCCTAGAAGACTCTGCTCAAAAGGCTAGTCTTTTCCACCTTACTCAAACACACCCAGTGTTCATGTCTTCTGCCCATTTCTTGACTTGAAATCAAGACACTTCTCTGAAGATGACATACAAATGGCTAACAGACACATGAAAAAATGTTCAT
>NW_027733939.1:0-311 GCF_054177405.1 Leptonychotes weddellii | reverse complement strand
TTTGCCCCAGATGTCTGAGCAGCCTATTCATGAGGATTCTGAAGAGCAGAAACGGGCCCTGGGGGAAACATGCAAATCACTGAGGGGTTGGGCCGGTCTGGCTGCAGCTGCCGAACCAGTGCCTCCTGGGGAATCACACAAACCCAGGATTCACGTCCAGTCCCAGAGGAGCTTCTCCCAGGTGTTTGTCAGAAAAAACCATCTCTGTATTTTGTAGTCCTTGTTTGTCCTCAGAGTCTAAGACTTTGTGATTAGAACAGGGGGTCTTCCTTCTAAGAATGAGGAAAGAAAAGAAGATGACTCTCTAAGAC
>NW_027733938.1:0-311 GCF_054177405.1 Leptonychotes weddellii | reverse complement strand
AAACTATCACCTTACTCATCTTTATAAACTCCACTGCACTTTGCATAGATAGTAGTATGTTTATAGTAGGTCTCTATGAATTATTTTGGACTAACATAAAATTCTATAAGGCCCAACACCGACAACTGTTAAGGAGAGTTGATCATGAATAACCTTGTTTAGTGCAAACTTGGTAAGAATTATAAGGGAAACAAAGCTTGCTTTCTTTTTTTTTTTTTTTAAAGATTTTATTTATTTATTTGAGAGAGAGAATGAGAGAGAGAGCATGAGAGGGGGGAGGGTCAGAGGGAGAAGCAGACTCCCTGCTGAGC
>NW_027733937.1:0-311 GCF_054177405.1 Leptonychotes weddellii | reverse complement strand
AGTCCCGCATCGGGCTCCTTGCTCAGCGAGGAGTCTGCTTCTCCCTCTGACCCTCCCCCTCTCATGCTCTCTCTCTCTCTCTCATTCTCTCTCTCAAATAAATAAAAAATTTAAAAAAAAAAGAGTAGAAGGGGATCTAACATTTATTGAGATAGTAAGTATGGCACTTAAACACATTTTCACTCACTTAATCCTCACAACAGTTCTCTGATTTACTACATATATTATTCCTATTTTTCAAAGGAGCATTCGGAAGCATGTAGAAGTTAAACAATTTACATCATTTTATTCTCATTCAAGGTCTGCCTAGA
>NW_027733936.1:0-311 GCF_054177405.1 Leptonychotes weddellii | reverse complement strand
ATAACTTCCACTCTTAGAATTTTGCTAAGTTAAATTAAATGCTGGGAATACATTTAATGTCTAGATTACTTCCAGTAAGATAAAATACTGAAACATTAATTTCTAAATGTGTCTATCTACATTTGTCTTATTACAGAGAAACTAAAGGTGTTTGTGTCTGTTGGTAAATATGTCCTGTGCCACATTGAAAGATTATACTGTTAAAAGAAGACATGTGCTTCTAGAAATTATAAAATGTGTTTATAAATTTAAATCTAAACAATGCTGGTATAATAGAGAGTTTACAATTGCTTACTTTTTAGTTTTTGCTG
>NW_027733935.1:0-311 GCF_054177405.1 Leptonychotes weddellii | reverse complement strand
AATAAAATCTTTTTTAAAAAATTCTAGTAGAGAGGACTTTGGGCCACATAACATGGCTTTGGTCTCTTCTCCTTTGACATTTAGGATGACCTAAAGAAACTCTGGATGCCACAAATGAATTGGTACTTTAATTATGCAGTGGCAGCTTACCCATGTTCTCCTAAGGCTTTCTTCCTTCAAATCACAATCTCCCTTACTGGTCTTTTGCTGATGACCATTCCTCAGGAAGTTTGGAAATACTGGATGGATTTAACAAGTTAAAAACCTTCCTTCTGAGGTGCCTGGGTAGCTCTGGTTGAGCATTTTTTTTT
>NW_027733934.1:0-311 GCF_054177405.1 Leptonychotes weddellii | reverse complement strand
CATAAAGATACTTAGTGGATGTGAGAAAAGAGTGGAGGATCTCAGTAAGACCTTCACCAAAAAGATAGAAAATATAAAAGAACCAATCAGAGATGAAGAACTCAATAACTGAAATTAAAAATACACTAGAGGGAATCAATAGTAGAGTAGAGGAAGCAGAAGAATGGATCAGTGAGCAGGAAGACAGAGTGATGGAAAGCAACCATGCTGAATGGCAAAAAGGAGAAAGAATAATAAAAAATGAGAACAGGTTAAGGGAATTCAATAACATTATCGAGTGTAATAGTATTTGCATTATAGGGATCTAAGAA
>NW_027733933.1:0-311 GCF_054177405.1 Leptonychotes weddellii | reverse complement strand
CTGCTGACATCTGAAGAGGGAGTAGTCTTTTAGGGGACTATGCCCTTGTGAGTTCTACCTAACTCCAGGTGGTTAGCATCAGAATTGCTTTGAAGTATTGCAGCTTCAGTATTTAAGTTGGGGCACTGGGTGGCTCAGTTGGTTAAGTGTCTGCCTTTGGCTCAGGTCATGATCCCAGAGTCCTGGGATCGAGCCCCGCATTGGGCTCCCTTCTCCTCGGGAAGCCTGCTTCTCCCTTCCCCACTCCCCCTGCTTGTGTTCCCTCTCTTCCTGTGTCTCTCTCTGTCAAATAAATAAATAAAATCTTTAAA
>NW_027733932.1:0-311 GCF_054177405.1 Leptonychotes weddellii | reverse complement strand
GTGTGTGTGCATGCTTACACACATGTACATTTGTATATCTTCAAAATCTTCACTTATTAAAAACAAAACAGAAAGTGTTTTTAAAAATTAGAAACAGAAAAATACAACAACCGAGTTGGGAAGAGATGATAAAATAGAATTTATTGATGGTTTACTTAGTACCAGACCCTTTTCATGTTATTCCACTTAATCCCTGTGAAAGTCCTGTAAGACACAGGGTGTTATTCCCATTTTTTATGTAAGCAAACTGGAGTTCAGAGATTTTAAGTGGCTTATTAACATTGTTCAAGTCACAAGTGGTGTTTAAACCC
>NW_027733931.1:0-4886 GCF_054177405.1 Leptonychotes weddellii | reverse complement strand
TGTTCAGAAAAAAAAAAAAGAAGATAGCAGGAGGGGAAGAATGAAGGGGGGAAATCGGAGGGGTAGACGAACCATGAGAGATGATGGACTCTGAAAAACAAACTGAGGGTTCTCGAGGGGAGGGGGGTGGGAGGATGGGTTAGCCTGGTGATGGGTATTAAAGAGGGCACGTTCTGCATGGAGCACTGGGTGTTATGCACAAACAATGAATCATGGAACACTACATCTAAAACTAATGATGTAATGTATGGGGATTAACATAACAATAAAAAATTTTTAAAAAAAGAAGATGGAGAGAAAAAAAGATAAAATGTATTAGAGAATGAATTTATTTTCATGTATAAGTTGGACTTCATGAATATAACTTGTTTATTTCCTTGCATCTTTCAGGGACATCTTGGATTGGGATCAACAAAGTTTGCTATTAGCTGGATGATGTCCTTCCTACAAAGTCGTCCTCCCATAGTAAGTACCAAGAAGCAAAAACAAGACCACCACTCACAGCTAATTAAATAGGTGCTCTTGTGCTTAATTAATAAAATACAAATTTTCTCTATAAGTAGTCATTTATAAAACAGAAGCAAAATGTAAATCTGAAGATTTTATTATTTAATTAAAATAAAGCATTTTTATATTTGGGGCCTGAGTTCTTAAGGTACTGAAATGATATCCTTTAAAAAAAAAATTTTTTTTTTTTTTGAGAGAGAGCATGAGCAGGGAGGGGCAGAGAGAGAGAGGGAGAGAGACTCTTAGGCAGGCTCTACACTCAGCACAGAGCCTGATGCAGGGCTGTCTCATGTCCCTGAGATCATGACCTGAGCCAAAATCAAAAGTCAGATGCTTAACCAACTGAGCCACCCAGGCGCCCCCTGAAATGATCTCTTAAATGTGATCTTCATTTCAGGAAAAACCCTAAAATATATTCTATAGGAAACAGAATATATTAAAATACCGGCTGTATAAGTAAGTGAAAATATTAACATGTCTTTTTTAAAAAAGATTTATTTATTTATTTGAGAGAGCGAGCGAGCAAGAGTGAGCAGGAGGGAGGGGCAGAGGAGAGGAAGAGATTCCTTAAGCAGACTTCCCACTGAGCGGGGAGCCTGACAATGCAGGGCTGGATCCCAGGACCCCGAGATCACGACCTAAGCTGAAATCAAGAGCAGGCTCCTTAACCAACTGAGCCACTCAGGTGCCCCCTGAACATTTATCTTTTTTTTTTTTTTAAAGATTTTATTTATTTATTTGACAGAGAGAGACACAGCAAGAGAGGGAACACAAGCAGGGGAAGTGGGAGAGGGAGAAGCAGGCTTCCCGCTGAGCAGGGAGCCCGATGCGGGGCTCAATCCCAGAACTCTGGGATCATGACCTGAGCCGAAGGCAGACGCTTAACGACTGAGACACCCAGACGCCCCTCCCTGAACATTTATCTTAAACAATGAGTATGAGTTGGCGAGTATGAATTAACACTTGGGCTCACTGGGGTACTCTGTCCTGGCTACCGCCATCCTAGTCCATAGTACCACTGTCTCTGTCCTTGACATTACAATCACATCTACATGGTCTGTCCCTATCTTCCCACCAACTAGTCAAAGGGATCTATTAAAAAAAAAAATCTGATTATGTCATGCCTTGCTTTAAATCTCTCATAAAAAAGAGATAGCCTACAAGGCTCATCTAGTCCCTCACTCTCCCTACGTGGGCCTCTTAATCACTGCCAACCTCCAACACCCCCAACTCCATCACAGGACCTTCACTGGTCCTTCTGCCTGTCTTAAATGCTTTTCCTTCCTTGTTCCATGTTAACTCCTACTAATCCTTCAGGCCTCAGTGCCCCTTCCTGGAACAGGGTGGAGGGATGATTTTCTCACCTCTGACTAGATCAGATCCCCCATTATTGGCACACATAGTCATAGCTTGGTGTCTTCTTCCTTCCCTTCATAGGACTTGTTACTGTTGCAGTTGGCATTTGTTGGTGTTACTATTTGGTTCTTCCCTGTGGTAGCCCTTAGTGCCCACATACATTCTGGCTCTCTCTCCTTCCAGGCACATGGTAGGATTGTACTTCCCTCCCCACTTGTAATTAGGTAGGTCTCTGTTCTTGCTTTCACCAATGGAATGTGAGCATCAGTAGCTGTGTCACTTCTTGCCAGAAGGTTTAAGAGCAAGTGCATGCTTCTCTGCATTATCTTTTCCTTCTGGCATGGTGACTGGCAGCATTCCATAGAGTCCTCAGTGACTACAATGAATAGAACCCCCTCCCCCCACCCCGCCAACCCATAAGGGACATCCAGTGTAAAGAAGTGGTAAACCTTTGTTGTGAAATTTGTTACCACAATATTTTATGAAATTTGTTACCACAGTACAACCTAGTCTGTCAAGACTGACACAATGTCATTCTCCCCCAACAGACTCCAAGTGCCATGAGGGTGGGAGCTATGTCTGTTGTGGTAGGCACATAACGGGTATTCAATAAAATATCTGCTGAATTAATTCTATAAAAGTTTCATCCCTTAATCTCTTCTCATTTCCCCAAACTTAATTTTCCTTTATTCATTCATATATTCATATATTCAATCAACATACATTTAATTGGAGATCTCTTCAAAAAGTAGTAAACCAAACTAAATTTTCATTGCTAATGGAGGATTTGACATGACATAATATGTTCTCTTTTCATATACAAACATGCCTCTGCTGGCCATTAGTGGTTCCCTACTTCGGGCTATTTTCTATAGTTATGCTGAGTATGTCCTTGGGAATGTAGATTTTCTTGCCAGATCCCTGTGACATATGTTTACAAAAATCTGGTTAGGGCCAGAGGGTACACACTTGTCAGTATTACAGCCAGCTGCCTTATACAGAGACTGAGCCCATGGACTTGGCTCCTTGAGCAGCACACAGACGCTAACTAGTCACTGGCTCCCTTCAAGGAGTATCATAAAGTTCTAGTCATTCATGGCAAGAGAAGCTCTTATGTGCAAGATGCAAGACCCTCACTTTTTCTGTGCAGTGGTTGCAGAACCTATCATCACACATCTCAACTGATGTGTGAAGTCTGGGGGTACTAAAGACTCCAAGCCACAGGGAAGTTTCTTTATCAACCTCTAGGGTTGGTTCACCAAAGGAACTGAGTATGAAGCCAGTCTGTGACCATAAAGTATGCCAGGATGAAAGGTGGCAAAAGGACCACTAGCACTGTTGAAAGCTTCAATATTAACTCCGTTCTAAAGAGTATGGGTAGAAACAGGCCATTTGAGCGAAATGTGCAAGCAAGAAAACTGTTGTGATCATTGAATCTACCTGCATGTCAGTCAGCTCTGATTCTCTTGCTTGGTTAGAGCAAGATGCAAAAGAAGTTAAAAATTTAATCCCCAAATGGTCATTGCTTTGTTCTACTGCTCCAGACTCTCCAACCTCAATCTGTGTTTGCCTGACACCGTATTTAGTCAATATGTGTAAACAGATCTGAATTGGGGTGAACCCATTCCAAACCACCCATCCTACTTAAGAAGGGCCAGTACCAACATCAATAGAAAAGGCAACACATTTATTGATACTAATTTTTTTAAAGATTATTTATTTATTTGACAGAGAGATAGAGAGAGAGCACAGGTAGACAGAGCAGCAGGCAGAGGGAGAGGGAGAAGCAGGCTTCCTGCTGAGCAAGGAGCCCGATGTGGGGCTTGATCCCAGGACCCTGGGATTATGACCTGAGCCAAAGGCAGACACTTAACCGACTGAGCCACCCAGATGCCCCTATTGATACTAATTTAATGGGCATGCAAAGGGACCTGGTTAGAGCTTGAAAGGACACTAGAGTTCCTTTCTGTTTTTATAGTAGCCTACACTTACGCATAGTTGTTTGAAAATGTGCCCCCCTCAAAAACAAACAAACAAACAAACAAACAAAAACTTGTGGAATCCATTGTTCTTGGTTTTTGTTATTTGGTTCTGTTTTTTTACACTAAGTGTAGGGGCTTGAACTCACAACCTCAAGATCAAGAGTCGCATGCTCTACCAACGGAACCAGCCTGATGCCCCTTGGTTCTGTTGTAAATGACTTTTTTGTGTGTGTGAGAAGCAGCAACTCAATAACTTCACATTATTGCTACTATTTCCATTTTAAGACATACCCTTGATGAAAACCCCAGCTAACAGGGGGACATCAACATCACTTGCTTGTGTCAAGCCTGGTTTTCTTTGCTTTCTCACTTAGTGTTTCTTAAGGTGTTGTCTGAGGAACAAAACCATCAGAATTGTCATGGTAAATATCTCGAGGGGGGGGGTCAGGATAACACATGTGTATTGAGCTGCCTAGGTGATTTTTGTGCACACTAAATTTTGAGAACCAGCGCCTTGGAGGAACCCTCTTTGAAAGTCCCAGGAAGTTTATATCTGGGGGCCATTTGTCCTTCACAGTAGAAAAGAAGAGAAACCATCTTCCGTCCTGGAGGAGGCCATGGACCTTTCCAAGCTCCCGTTCTAGCCAGTGTTCTCCTTTTACTTTGGAACCGAATTTCCTTGACAGTATTCATTCTGATTCTGCTTAGAGGGGGGCGAATGGTAAACCCAGTCGGTCTATGGTCTGGTGCTCTCTGAGAACCATTTCAGTGAGAAACAGTGCAAGAGTATTGGTGTAGGGGTGGTGAGGACGTCAGCCTAGCTTCAGAGGTGAGGCCCCAGCTGAAACAGGTGCCGTATGCGTGGCATGCGGCCTACATGCAACTGCTTTTTCCCTGTTTAGATCACTTTCGTGGCCCGTATTGTGAAACAAATGGTAAAGGGGCTTTCAGCTTCATTTCAGTTGCTAAGTCCCAGCCAAGCAGTTCTGTTGTATCAGCAATTTTACATCCTCAAGAGCTGCCTGCGGTACAGCAAGACTT
>NW_027733930.1:0-311 GCF_054177405.1 Leptonychotes weddellii | reverse complement strand
TGCAGAGCCCGGCCTGGGTAGACAGGTGGAACTGCTGGTTGAAGCCCTTCGTGGATGTTTATTTGTGTTCCAGCTTCACCCCCAGCCGTACTCACTGAGGGGACGCTGACCTGGACGGGCAGCCTCCTGCACAGAACTCGTCCTGGGGGAAGAGATAGCCCTCCTGGCTGCAAGTCCACTAGGAGGGCCTGGCTTATATCGAAGAGGATGGGCCATTCTGAGCATGCAGACTGCCCCATTTTTAGATTTGTTCACATCTGAGTCCTAGGAAGAGAGGGGTCTTAGGAATGTGACCCTACTCAGGCCACAGC
>NW_027733929.1:0-311 GCF_054177405.1 Leptonychotes weddellii | reverse complement strand
GTCTTCCACTATTAATGAACGCAGACACATTCATCCGCATGCTGACCGTTTGTGCAAGTACATCCGTAACTTTCAGGCTCGGAACCCATGTCTGTCTCTGCTTGGCGCTTTTTAAATTATTTATTCATGATAATAGTTTACGTCATTAGCTCATGTCAGACCTTTGTCTAAATAGAGGTGGTGAAATACTCTCCCGGCTTGATGTTCGCTTTTAATTGTACTTAAGTTCTCATTTGACTAATGAAGTTTGAATTTTAATGTAGTTGCATCCACTAATAATTTGTATCTTTCTTGATGGGTTCCACCATGTT
>NW_027733928.1:0-311 GCF_054177405.1 Leptonychotes weddellii | reverse complement strand
CCATCACCCCCCGAGGGTGGTGGAGGATGCCTCAGGACACCACTGCAAGTCCCAACAGGCCAGCTCCAAGAAGAAGGAAAGCCAGCTACCTAGGCACCACGTGGGTCGTGGAACAGCCCCAAGGGGACACAGGCTCTGTGGGTGTTGAACTTACTTCCAGGCATTTTTTTCCCACACCAGTTCCTGCTCTGGCAACAAACGTGAAGGACCATCTTCCCTAGTGGCCAAGCTGGCCCCAGGGGTCACATCGCAGAAGCAGACCCTTCTCCACCCACATGTTCTGCTCCCTCTCCTCATTCAATAACTCAGGG
>NW_027733927.1:0-311 GCF_054177405.1 Leptonychotes weddellii | reverse complement strand
TCAGGAGAGAGCCCGCCAGGGGCTGGGCCACCCACCTACTGGTTGAAGAACAGCGTTTCTCCTGAGGGCCAGCTCGGGAGCAGGTGCTGGTGCTGCCAGGGGGCTTCCTCTCGAGGCCCCGAGGCCGTGGAGATGATCAGCAGCTCCGGGGAGGGGGAGGCGATACTGGCTCCGTTCACTTGCCCACCAGGGAAAGGCCCATTCTCATTAGAACCTTTGTGGCTTCCCTCACTTTCCAGGAAGGGTGATGCAGCTGAGTATGGAAATCATGCCTCTCTCTTCCTCCCTCTCCTGTTGGAACTGAAATCCAG
>NW_027733926.1:0-311 GCF_054177405.1 Leptonychotes weddellii | reverse complement strand
ACCCATCAGCGCGGCATGCCCCGCTGAGAACTGACGGCCCCGCTGCCTTGGGGCCCGGGTGCAGACTGAGGATTCACGGGCCGGCGCTGAGGCCCATCTCACCACCTCTCCGGGCCCGCTTTGCCCCACATGGCATTTCCTTCCCTCCTGAAAGCGCCCTCTGTTCCTGGCCCCTGAGCCCCTGCACGCATTGTGCCCTAGGCCTGCACAATTTCCCTCCTCGTTTCCCGCCACTGGCCTGCTCCCCGGCCGCTCTTCGGATCTTGTCACGGCTTCCAGCCCTCGGTCCCCATTTTCCCGCACATCCCTGC
>NW_027733925.1:0-311 GCF_054177405.1 Leptonychotes weddellii | reverse complement strand
GACTTTCAGGAAGTACCTCCAAGAAGGTGCCAAAAGTAACTTCCAACTTCTGTCCGGGAGCTACAGGAAAGGAGCAAGAAGTTACGTTGTTAAAGGGCAAGAAAGCTGTAACCAGCTGTTTAGAAATGCTGATATCCATGATGTCAGGGATTCTTTTACTTTAGATGTTCTGGTCATTGTCAGATGGGAATTCAGGTACTGACTGATAATAATAGTAGAAGCACGGGCGCCTGGGTGGCTCAGATGGTTAAGCGTCTGCCTTCGGCTCAGGTCATGATCCCAGGGTCCTGGGATCGAGTCCCACATCGGGC
>NW_027733924.1:0-311 GCF_054177405.1 Leptonychotes weddellii | reverse complement strand
CTTCATATCCTCTATCTGCCTATCTTTCCATCTGTCTGTCTTTCTCAACAGATCATTTTTTTCTCATTTCCAATACACAGAGTGGAAAACCTGTTAAGAGTTCCTACATCTTACACAGAATGACCTCTGTTTTTCTATCTTTCTGTCTTTATCTCTCACAAATAGTTCCAAAACAACTGGACAGTATGTTTATTGGTCCGTTTGGCATTAGATGCCCAGTCCTGCACCATGTACTTACATACATGGCGATTCTCTCCCCAGCCATGGAGATAGGGAGGATGGGCAATTCCTGGAGCAGTCGGATTGGGCAG
>NW_027733923.1:0-311 GCF_054177405.1 Leptonychotes weddellii | reverse complement strand
CTACTAGGAAGTCCAGGAAGGTCCCAGAGGAAGGGCCAAGGTGGCGGGGAGCACAGCACTTGGGAAGAGGTAGCAGGTTGGGGCAATGACTATGTATGAACTAGTCCTGAAGGCTATACTGGTACACACTGGCCAAATACCATCTCTGAGCTTAATACCTAAAGAGCCTGGTGGTGCCTACCGACATCAGGTGATGATTTATTCATTCATACATGATTGTGGGAAAGCCAGGCATTTAGAAAGAGGAGATTAAGCAATCTATCTGAAACTTATATAGAGATTTCTGATCTTCATCACTTGACCAATTATTT
>NW_027733922.1:0-311 GCF_054177405.1 Leptonychotes weddellii | reverse complement strand
GGGTGTGGCATGGGGTGCAAAAAAGGCAAGCAGACCACTCACCAGCTAGCTCTGGGAAGGGAGGCTGATATTCCCACAGGGACTGCAGGATTCATGTGAATTTAAGCATGAGAGACAATCCCTTAGGGGCCAGATCTTTGCAGTTTCTGGCTTCCTGCTCCTAGGCATTACTGACCTAATGACCTTCAAGATGGGGAAGGGCATGCAGAGACAAGACGGGATGGGGAAGGTCACAGAGAATTATAGAGAAATTTATTATATGTAACTTGGGTGAGAGAGACAAAGACAGACAGTCACAGAAAGACTGGAAA
>NW_027733921.1:0-311 GCF_054177405.1 Leptonychotes weddellii | reverse complement strand
AGCCCGATGCGGGGCTCGATCCCAGGACCCTGGGATCATGACCTGAGCCGAAGGCAGACGCTTAACCGGCTGAGCCACCCAGGCACCCCAATTGATTAGCTTCTTTAAGTGGAGAAGCTTCACTGTACAAGGTGACAAAATAAGTCACAGACTTTGGGAAAGTGGTCAGGAAAAAAAATATGTCAAGAACTCATCTCTCAGCAAAACAGTATTTCTTTTTTGCTTTTTTTATACTTTAACATAATCTTTCCTGCATGTTTCAGAGAAAAACATTAATGTGTTAACTTTTGAAGCAAATGCTTCTTATATTA
>NW_027733920.1:0-4887 GCF_054177405.1 Leptonychotes weddellii | reverse complement strand
CTCTCTCTCTCTCTCATTCTCTCTCTTTCAAATAAATAAATAAAATCTTTAAAAAAAAAAAAGTGTTAATAATGTCAGCTGGAGGAAGACTTGAGTGAGGTTCCAAATGTTTCTCATCTGTCCATGTTCACTACTGGCTGCAGTTGAACTCACAGAAGACCTGCTTATCAAATGTGAGAAGGTCACAGAACTGGAGAACACAGTTTTATCTCATAATACAGGAAAACCAAGATATAAAATAACTTTTAAAATTCAGCTGGGTTGAAATGCAGGACTGCATTTAGCTCAGAATACTTACAGGGTAGAGGAAATTTGGTTTGATAGTGGTTTTTAAGAAAAGGATCTGGCAGATACTGATACTCAAAAGGCTTAATGTGAATAAACAGTGTTGGCTTAAAAAAAGAAAAGCCAACTGAGGTTGCATTAACAGAAGTGTTTTGAAACCCCAGAGAGAATGGTCTCACTCTTCTTTGTGTGGGTCACGCTGCATCTGGAGTTCTGTGTTCAGTTCTCTCTCCTATTTTTTTTTTTTTTTCAAAGCACAGGAGACAAGCAAGTGTCATGATGAATTGTCTGGAAACCAGGAAGGTCAAAGGAACTGGTGTTTGTTGATAATAATGACATAAAGTTGGATTTCTTTTTGGATGCAAGAAACTCAGGCAATTGATGCTGCCTTAAGCAAAATTGAGAAAGTCCTTTTAAGAATATTGGGGTTCCTCATAGACCCAAGAGGCAGGTGCAGTTAGCCTTAGGAAAGATAGTGAGTTAGCTCTGTGTTCCTCACCACTTCCCTATGAGCAAGGTAGTGTTATTCATGTTGACAGGTGAGAAAAGTGGAGCCAGGGCTTTCTGGCTGTGTTGCTGGTACCCTAGACCACCTTTCCCTGGCCTCTTGCTGTCTATGATTCTGTTCTCTCATGTCTGTTTCACAGGGTTCGTTTCGGAGCAAAGTATGATATCAAAGAAGGGCCCCCCCCCCCCCAGGGAACGTAGTTTATTGAGTGTCTTTATGCGCCTTACCTCATTCAGTGTGCACACCCCGTGGCTCAGGTGGGGAACGGGATGCTGCACTCATTGCTGCTGGGCATCCTGAGATTTGGGAGTGTCACAACCTGCCCAAAATCCCCAACTAAGTGGTGGACTTGCAACTCAGACCTCGGTCACTTGACTAGTCGTCCTTATCATGGAGGGAATAACCCGTGTACCATTTCATGGGGATTTATGATGGGCTGTACTGCATGCAGGAGGGACTTCCTCTGCTTCCCTCTGCTTCCTGCAGCACCTGTAAGGTAGATGTTACTTCCCCACTTGAGGTGAGAAAGACTGGGGCTCCCAGGGGGACCTGAGAAACTTGCTGGAAGTCCTGCTGCTGTTGAGCCACAAGCACCTGGAGTCCAATCTGAAACTACTGATGCCAGAGTCTGTTCTACCTCATGCACTTGGGAAGTAAAGCTTTCTAGGAAGCCCAGGTGGCATCATTATCACCTATGTACAGACACCCCTGTGTACAGATTTTTGTTTTTGCTAGAATAGCTCAGGAAAGTAGGAACATTGTCCAGAAGACAAAAAAAGATTTTATTATTTAAAAAAGAAATTTTTTTTTAAAGATTTTATTTATTTATTTGAGAGGGAGTGAGAGAGATCACAGAAGGAAAGGGAGAAGCAGACTCGCTGCGGAGCAGGGAGCCTGACATGGGAATCGATCCCAGGACTCCAAGATCATGACCTAAGCCGAAGGCAGATAGATGCTTAACTGACTGAGCCACCCAGGTGCACCCCTCCCCCCAAAAGATTTTAAATGGCATTTTTTCACAAAAACAAAAAATCTCTGATGTGTTGGGATGATTTAATAGAGAAGCTGAAATAGAAACAGAAGAAAGGTGCTTCGTCCACACTGATCGCCCTGGACAGCTCTTCTGTACGGGTGGGCCAGCGGCCTCCCTTCAGCTCAGAGGGAAGCCTCCCGTGGTGGCTCGTTGTTCCACTGTTGTCTTGCTGTCCCATGGCTCCTGGCTCTACTGCACAGGGGGTGGAGTTCTCGTTTTCTTGGATGGAAATAGACTGGCACAGGGCAGCAACCACTTGTCACAGTGGACAAGCTGCTGCCCGCCAGGGCCATGCCAGCCACGAGAGGCAAGCTCTTGGAGGGCCCTGGAAGCACGGGGGCAGAATCAGCTGCATAATTTGCAGGACCCAGTGGAAAATCAAAATATCCCTGGGGTCCTTGTTCAAAAATACAGAATTTGAAGATGACAACAGCAGAGGATTAAACTGAGCACGGGGCCCTTCTGAATGTGGGGCCCTGGGACTACAAAGGCCCAGGCCCATGGAGCCAGCCCTGGCAGGGGAATGAGGGGGGCTCTCACTCAGCCCCTTTTTTGCTGAAGGGGAGATGCACTTCTGCTTTCCCAGCTGGGGCCGGGAAGGCAAACTTCTGTCCCTTGTCCCAGACTGAGCTTTCTCTAGAGGGCTCACAGTTGGGCTTCAGCAGCCAGGCCTGCTCCTGAGTATGTGGGCTCTTCCCCCCTAACATTGGTCTCAAGGACAAATCTGGCAGAGGAAATACACATGCGATGAGTCAGCCCCATAGAGGGTGAGGGGTACAGCTATAAAAGTTGGGCATGGTGTCCCAGCAGCCCCAAGGACAAAGGACCTGCATCACAGAGGGATGCTGTTTGAGCTGAGGAGCATGAGTAGAGGTTTTCCAGGCATGGAGAGGGAGGATGGGGAGGTCCCATCAGTGGGCATAGCACGTGCAGAGGAGTAGGTGAGTCTGAGCGTGTGAACAAGCTTTGCCCTTTTGCAAGTGGGAAGCAGCTGAGGAGAGTGGGTTGGGGCCTGAGGCAGGCGTGGGCCATATGGGTAGGACATAGGTGCCAAGCTAAGGTATCTGGCTGTTATTTGGCAGGTGGGTGTTCTTCTTCAGTGCCATGACTTGGGATGTCTGTGGACAATTCAGGGAATGGCAGGAGGTAGGCAGAAGGGCTCAGGGATTTACCTAGGGAAGAGGGATTAGGAAGAGCAGTCAGGGTGTAACTGTCATCGGGTATCTCTGGGTCTGTCCTGTAGATGAGGACATGGCCCATGGCGGGGGTGGGGGTAGGTGGGTGCAGCCTTGGGACAGCTGGGTTCAAGTGGCAGCCAGGTGAGTCTCACCCCCTTGTAACTAAAGCTTCCTGCAGGAGCAGTAGGGGGAGAGGGGGGTAGGCAGAGGCTTTATGGTCACTTCCAACCAGAGGCCATGGTTTTGTGACTCTTCTGTGTTCTCTGGGTTAAGAGATCTCTCCAGGCAGGAAGCAGGAGAGGTGGTAGGGGGTGAAGGACAAAAGAAATACTCCTTGAATAAAACCTTCTAAGTGTCAAATCCAATGAGGTTCTCTTCTCCAGTGATTTCAGTGTTTCCCTAATTTTCCTCCTCTGGTCCCAACACCAGCCAGTGCTGACTGAGTGGGCCCGGCCACTGGGCGTTGGTTTTCTCATGAACTGACTTTGACAAATCAGTATGCAAGTGGCCAGCCGTGCAGCAAGCACTAACGCCCAGTACAAAGAACTTAGTGAGTCCCATCACGGGCTTCCCACAGCGTCCCCCTCTCTTGTCCCCTGCTTTGGGGCCCTGTAGCCTGTGCCCATGCCCAGCACTTTGTTTCAATGAGCTCCTGGTGGACTTGGCATCTGTACAGCCCCGGGTTTGGTGGGTTTGGGGTGGGGGCTGGGCAGCCCTTTTGAAAGCATGGATCAGGCCAACAGCCCTGCGGGGAAACCAGGAGCATCCCAGTGAGGCTCAAATAACAAGACTGGATGGGAGGGAGGGCTGCTATGTCCATGACCTTCCTCTGGAATCTCGGAGTGGGAGATGGAAAGTTTCCAGGAACTGGGGAGCCTTGAGTATCAGTTGAAGTCCACAGTAATCAGGAAAAAGTCTCTTTCCAGGGGCCTGACAGACTCTGGATTCTTTCCTGATCCCCCAGGGAAATGGACTCTGAAAGGAAGGTGGTAGAACAGATTTACTTGTTGTTCCTGAAGTGCTTTTTATAGCATTCCTGTGCCCAGCAGGACCTGCGAGACCAGTGGCTGAGTTAGCGCTGCTCTCTGCTTATCACATGGCTGGCCACACGCTAGGCTGCATGGGCCTGACAGCTAGGACCTGGGTTAGACCAAAGCTTTGGCTGAGGAAAGCCACCAGAACTGCCTAAAGGCCAGTTTTGCTCATTCCCCCGGCCGGCCAGCCAGTGTATGAGCCTTTCTAAATCCTGGGTCACTGGCTGCTCCCACTGATCCGGGGACTCCCCTGGCTTCTCCGCTTACTCCCCAGCAAACACAGACACATTGGGAGGACTCGGGAGATTGACTTCTCTTGTTACTTTGTCCCTTGATGCAGGCAAGTTTCCCTGGGGGCAGGTTATGCTCCCAGATGGACACTCCTCAGTCTTTCAGTAACTAAATTCCTTTGGCTCTTGGCTATTTCTTTGCCACTTATTCCGTTTCTGAGCCCCAGATGCCTTTGGGAGGCAAGGACTTTTCTTTCTTTTTTTTTTTTTATTCTTATGTTAATCCCCTACATTACATCATTAGTTTTAGATGTAGTGTTCCATGATTCATTGTTTGTGCATAACACCCAGTGCTCCATGCAGAATGTGCCCTCCTCAATACCCACCACCAGGCTAACCCATCCTCCCACCCCCCCTCCCGTCTAGAACCCTCAGTTTGTTTTTCAGAGTCCATCGTCTCTCATGGTTCGTCTACCCCTCCGATTTCCCCCACTCCATTCTTCCCCTCCTGTTACCTTCTTCTTCTTTTTTTTCCTTAACATATATTGCATTATTTGTTTCAGAGGTACAGATCTGAGATTCAACAGTCTTGCACAATTCACAGCGCTTACCAGAGCAC
>NW_027733919.1:0-311 GCF_054177405.1 Leptonychotes weddellii | reverse complement strand
AATACCCTAATTTCTAGTCTCAAAGTCTTTACTTCTGTCCCTAGAATACACCAAGTGTTCCTTCCTCATGTCCTGTGTAATCCAGAGTCAAGGAAGGAGAACTCCCAAGAAATGGGAGTAGCCCATTCACTGTCTGACCTGTGAAGTTAGTAGAATAGTAAACTAGTTACTATTAAAATGATGCTAACCTAAAGTCTTACCAACATTCTCACCTCTTTTCCAAGACAGAATTCTTCCCTCAGCCTCTATTCACCATTACTTATGGAGGAAAGTTCTAGCTGCTTTATCTATAGCTTTGGATGACCAATACC
>NW_027733918.1:0-311 GCF_054177405.1 Leptonychotes weddellii | reverse complement strand
ACCCTCCTCCCCCCAGCTCCAAGCACCTAGTGGCTTCACAATGCATGCAGACTGATCCGTGCCATCTGGCCCCAGCCCACTCGTTTCTTCAATCCCACGCCACCCACTCCCTACTTCCACACTGCACTCCTCAGCCATCTGGACTTCTTCCTGTTTCTTTAACATGCCCAGTTTAGTTCTGCCTCGGGGCCTTTGCACTAGCTGTCTCCTCCATCTGGAAAGCTCTTTCCTCTGCCTTACTTCTCTTTGTCTTCAGATCTCACTTTAAAGGACATAAATCTTCCCTGACCCCTAGCACTCTCTGTCATCCT
>NW_027733917.1:0-311 GCF_054177405.1 Leptonychotes weddellii | reverse complement strand
ACCAGTGCGGGTGGACGGAAACGCGCAAATCGTGCCCTGATCTTGGTCCCGAGGCAGCGGCTCGGCCCACACAGACCGCCACCGGCAGTCGAGCCCTTCCTTACCTGTGAAGCCCGGCTTCCGGAGAGTCTCAGATTCCAGAAGCCGCGATTCCTTCCTTCCCTCTTTCCTTGATCCACGGGCCAGCTTCTCTTTGCTCGCGTCCCCGAGCCCCCGCGAGTCCGCGCCGAGGGAAGCCCACACCTGCCCACCCGGACCCCGCGAGTCAGCGCGAAGGAAAACCCGCACCTGCCACCCGGACCCCGCGAGTC
>NW_027733916.1:0-311 GCF_054177405.1 Leptonychotes weddellii | reverse complement strand
AGATACGTCCAGACTGAAACTGAAAGGATGGAGATCCATCTTCTGTGTCATCGGACCTCAAAAGAAAGCTGGGGTAGCAATTCTTATATCAGACAAATTAGATTTTAAGCTAAAGACTGTAGTTAGAGGGGCGCCTGAGTGGCTCAGTCGGTTAAGCGGCTGCCTTCGGCTCAGGTCATGATCCCTGGGTCCTGGGATCAAGCCCCGCATCGGGCTCCCTGCTCAGTGGGGAGTCTGCTTCTCCCTCTCTCTCTGCCTGCCTCTCTGCCTACTTGTGCTTTCTCTCTCTGTGTCAAATAAATAAATAAAAC
>NW_027733915.1:0-311 GCF_054177405.1 Leptonychotes weddellii | reverse complement strand
TACTTCTACTTATGTTATAAACTCCCAGATAATTTTTTCTTCAGATAGCAGCTAACCCCCCCGCTTTTCCAAAAACCAGGGAATATGTTTCTCTATTTGCTTACTTTAATAGGAAAATTAAAATATTCTGTTAAAATTTTTCTAGTTTAATCTGTTTGCAAACTAAATACATTTTGCAGAGCTAGTTATCTTTTAAGGCGATATAAATTAAAATGTTTGTCATGTAAAAAAAAAATAAAAAAATAAAATGTTTGTCATGTTACCCACATTTTTACCATTTCTGAAGCACTTTATTTCTTTATGTAGATCCA
>NW_027733914.1:0-311 GCF_054177405.1 Leptonychotes weddellii | reverse complement strand
GGGAAGGTGGGAGGGTGTATAAAGAATACATAAGACCATGAGATGCTCTGCAGGTCTCACCTAGTTAGAACAAATGGTACTATGGCTAAAGGTATGGCTGGGTTTTTTTTGTTTTTTGTTTTTTTATTTTAACTGAAATTTATAAGATTAGGTATTATTTGTTTAAAATGGACTTACTTTATTCTCTCCTAACACATAAACAGACAAAGATTTTTTCCACACAAATTAGCTTTCTGTTGTTTAAAAAACACACACATGCGGCGCCTGGGTGGCTCAGACAGTTAAGCGTCTGCCTTCGGCTCAGGTCATGA
>NW_027733913.1:0-311 GCF_054177405.1 Leptonychotes weddellii | reverse complement strand
AAAGCCAATAAGCAGAAATCAATAAAGGTCATGTTAATCATTACAAAGGAAAAATGAAAGAAGGCTATGGCTGTAATCCAGAAAACGATCTAAGATTTGGAAAAACAAAAATATCCTAACATATAAATAAAGTTCCTGCGAGGCTGTCAGGAGGAGATGCTTGCAACCTGATCCTGTGTCTGTGTCTCCTCATTCGCCGGCGCCGTCCTTTCCTACGAGAGACCCACCCCGGCTGGAGCTGGACTCCGGCAGACTGAGCCACCCAGGCGCCCCAGAAAGACTTACTTTATTTTTTCTGTTTAATTTTTTTA
>NW_027733912.1:0-311 GCF_054177405.1 Leptonychotes weddellii | reverse complement strand
GGGGCGCCTGGGTGGCTCAGTCGTTAAGCGTCTGCATTCGGCTCAGGTCATGGTCCCAGAGTCCTGGGATCGAGCCCCGCATCAGGCTCCCTGCTCCGCGGGAAGCCTGCTTCTTCCTCTCCCACTCCCCCTGCTTGTGTTCCCTCTCTCAGTGTGTCTCTCTCTGTCAAATAAATAAAATCTTTAAAAAAAAAAAAAAGAAAGAAGTAAATCTGCCTTACAATCCTGGTGAGATCCCCAAAATATGTCATTAAATTTAAAAAGCAAGCTGCAGAATAATACAGTATAACACCCATTTGTGGGAAAACACA
>NW_027733911.1:0-311 GCF_054177405.1 Leptonychotes weddellii | reverse complement strand
AGGGAAGGATATCGAACTGCCAGAAAGAGACAATCCAGATCTGAACAGCTGTGTATAAATTATCAGGGGAAAATATCATGAAGCAAAGTGGCCTCCATCAATCCATGGAAAATGGCAAGGATTTAGGCATCAACATACAACCCATAGCTGTACTGGGGGACTATCCACAAAGGGCCTCAGAAGGGGGGGGTGTAGGGAAGGGTGCAGGGTGGAAGAGCCAGAGGCACCGGGTACTCTATGTGGACCAGGAGGAGTTTGGTCTGCATGATACACAGACAGCTTCAACCTCCACGGACATATCCAGGGTACTG
>NW_027733910.1:0-311 GCF_054177405.1 Leptonychotes weddellii | reverse complement strand
CAAGTGTTTACTGACGTGTAGACAAAGCGTTCAACACTCGCAAGCCCTACTGCTACTACCGCCTTTCTTTTCTTTTCTTTTTTTTTTTTAAAGATTTCATTTATTTATTTGAGAGAGAGAGAGAGAGAATGAGAGACAGAGAGCATGAGAGGGAGGAGGGTCAGAGGGAGAAGCAGACTCCCTGCCGAGCAGGGAGCCCAATGTGGGACTCGATCCCGGGACTCCAGGATCATGACCTGAGCCGAAGGCAGTCGCTTAACCAACTGAGCCACCCAGGCGCCCTTCATGTGGCTAATATTAACAGTCAATAC
>NW_027733909.1:0-4887 GCF_054177405.1 Leptonychotes weddellii | reverse complement strand
GGAAATCCAAATCAAAACCTCAATGAGCTATTACTTCACACCAGTCAGAATGGCTAAAATTAACAAGTCAGGAAACGACAGATGTTGGCATGGACGAGGAGAAAGGGGAACCCTCCTACACTGTTGGTGGGAATGCAAGCTGGTGCAGCCACTCTGGAAAACAGTATGGAGCTTCCTTAGAAAGTTGAAAATAGAGCTACCATATGACCCAGGAATTGCACTACTGGGTATTTACCCTAAAGATACAAATATAGGGATCTGAAGGGGTACGTGCACCCCGATGTTTATAGCAGCAATGTCCACAATAGCCAAACTGTGGAAAGAGCCAAGATGTCCATCGACAGATGACTGGATAAAGAAGATGTGGTATATATATACAATGGAATATTATGCAGCCATCAAAAGGAATGAGATCTTGCCATTTGCAACGCCGTGGATGGAACTGGAGGGTATTATGCTGAGTGAAATAAGTCAATCAGAGAAAGACATGTATCATATGACCTCACTGATATGAAGAATTCTTAATCTCATGATACCAACTGAGGGTTGCTGGGGTGGTGGGGTGTGGGAGGGATGGGGTGGCTGGGTAATAGACATTGGGGAGAATATTTGCTATGGTGAACATTGTGAATTGTGTAAGACTGTTGAATCACAGACCTGTGCCTCTGAAACAAATAATACATTATATGTTTAAAAAAAAAAGAAGATAGCAGGAAGGGAAAAATGAAGCGGGGAAATCAGAGGGGGAGACGATTGGACTATGAGACTATGGACTCTGAGAGACTATGAACTCTGAGAAACAAACTGAGGGTTCTAGAGGGGAGGAGGTGGGGGGTGGGTTAGCCTGGTGATGGGTATTAAAGAGGTCATGTACTGAATGGAGCACCGGCTGTTATACGCAAATAATGAATCATAGAACGCTACATCAAAAGCTGATGATATGATATATGGTGATCAAGATAACATAATAGAATTAAATTAAGAAAAATAATAATCAGAAGGACATAGTTGATCTCTAAAGACATTTAATGCTAAACTATTCCTAATTCTTTTCAGACTTGAAAAGGTACATGTTTTATGTGACTGTGTTTCTGCTACGTAGATCTAAAATATGTTTAAGAAATCCTTTTTTAATTTCCTTAATAAGTTTTGTTTTAAGATCAAGTCTGAATTCTTTTCAGGTTTCATCCTTTAACACAAAATCCCCAGCATCACACTTTTCTTCCGGTCTTTTTTCCTTTACTATGATTCCCATTGCACAAAATGGATGTTGTGTCTGCCATTATTTCCCTTAGGCTGCTGTTGGATTTATAAACATTCTGATAATTGTGTTCAGTAATCTTTTGCAATGCTTGATCAGTTGTATTGATTTTCTCCTTGTGTACAGATTCCCCATCAGCAGTGCATTTGTGAATCCCAGTTTAATGTGCTCTTACTGCTTATCACTGATTTCAAAAGCATCATGGTCAGTACTGAATTTATCTATTTTTTTTTCAATTTCATCAAGCTGGTTGGTATTTTTGTGTAAAAATATTTAGAAATTATGAATTTTTTAGGAAGGAAAATAAATGAGCATTTAGATATAGGAGTATATGGTTTTCAGTGAGGCTTCAAGTGAGTTCCTACCTAAGAGTAATTAACCTATTTTGATGAAATTTAGGGAAGCTGGAGAGAGACTAACCCTTACAGAAGCGTTTTAAAGGAACATACTATGGACCATATGTGTATTTATTTATTAACATAAGAATCTATTGGACAATTATAAGTATCCAAAGAAGAACAGTAGAAAGTCTTAGCCAATGTGGGTCTTATTTCTCTGGGCAGGCAAGCAAACAATGAATGTAATATGACAAAGTTCTCTAATTGTGCATGAATGAATTGAAAAATTGAAGAGGTCTTTACTATATGGCTGCTTATGGATGACATAGGATATGAAATATCATAATTATTGGTTTTAAGTTGAATATTTAAATGACTACAATCTCATTTCATCTCAATCCTGCTAGTATTTTTTAAACAATATTTCAATACATAGTGTTTTTGATTGGATCAAGGGCAAAACTTTAAGAACTTTTATGACTCTGATCTTGCACGGAGTTTTATCTCTTAGTCATTTTTTCCCCAAAAGCGCTCTATACATCAGTCACATACTGTCTCTGCATCCTGTAGATTCACTGAAATCATTGTAATATTGTGGGTTCCTTGAATCATTCTATTTCTTGGATATTTCTCACATCTCTTTAGATACGTGTTTGGCTTTCTTTAATGCCCTAATCCAGCTAGCAGCTAACCCAGTGGACCAGAGTGTCACTGTGTAGATTCAATTCTAGATTTATAAGCAGAACCACAAAATGCAGTCCAACACAATCAAATATTTAAATGTGGTTTTATATTATCTGAAACCTGTGTTATATTAAAAAAGTATGTCTCCTCCGTACATGTAAGCTCATGATGGACAGAGCCATTTTTTGCATTCATGCATTATTACTACAAGAACCAAGATCTTAAGAAAACCGCTAAGTATTTTAAGTGATGGCTGTCTAAGGAATTCAAAATCCCTGCAACTCTGGGAGTTAGGAACTATAAAGGGTCTGATTGTTCACCATTCTTACAAAGTAACAACTTAGTCTGCCTGAATTACATGGGTCTAGGAAGAAGACAGGAGATTTCTGAATCAGAAGCAAGGGACTATTAGTCCCAGAAGAACAGTGGACACATGGTGTCTATTCACAGACTTCTGGGTTCCTTATGGTCCAATCTTTTTCTCTTTTTTTCTCAGATATATATGTTGAAAAAAATGCCATGCATGCAATTAAATAACATGCCATTAGTTAATCTAGCTGCTTATAATTACAGCTATTTCTCCCAAAAGAAAAATATGTCAGCACTTTATTTTCACTACAAATGAATACAATAAAGTGAAAGTTAAATCAATATGTATTCTTTGTAAACAGTAAAATGAAGATCATTTTGTAATATCTTAAATGTGAGTTTTTTAAGACAACAACTAGTAACAGTTAAATCCAAATATATTTTTGAATAGGGGATTTTTGGTGTGAAAGTAAACATAATAATCTATACAGAAACAAATTAATCTGTGCAGTTCTCTGTATTTCCTCAACCCATATTGCCATAAAATTAGAACTCGATTTTGTTAAAACTTAAACAATTTTCAGAATATTTTAAAGTATTAGTATCTGCAGTCCTAATCTCTGAATCTATACTTTGGAATTACATTGGTGCGCTGACCCAATCAGCCTGGAGCCTGAAATGTATTTGATCTGATGTAAAATGATGGAGGTTTTCTGTGTGAGGTGGGAAATTGGCTCCAATGTTCTTATCTCATGTATAAGTTAAAGAGAATTGGAAAGAGCTTTAATATAATTCAAATTGGTTACATAAGTGATGTGTATTTTCTTTTTCTTGACTTTTTATAAAAGTCACATTTAAATTCACCTTACTCCTACTCTCTCATCAGGCTAAATGATACTTGAGCTCGAGATCTTCACATCACCAGTAAGTATGTAGAGGGTTCAAGGGTTTCAGGGCTGATGGAGGAAAATTTCATGACCACTAGGTGGAAGTAGCTCATTCCAGCTGTACTGACCGCAGCTTTGACAGGTTTGCAGGGAGGGGGATGTCTCTCACAGCCGGTGGTGCCTGTCCTGTGGCTACTCTCAGAGAACAACATCCAAAAAAGAAGGAGGGTAGGGGAGCTCCTGGAGAAGAGGGGTATTGGAGATGTCCTTCAGCATCATGCCAGAGCTCAGCGTCACAGGTCTGAAGGACAACAGTGGCTTGTGGTCTGCATAACCACAGAACCTAGTAGGTGCACGAGGAAGTTTTGCAAAGTATACAGAATAGACAGTTCTAAGTGGCTAAATATCTGCTTCTCTGGGCTATGTTTCACACAGTTGGGCGTGTAAAAATTTAAGTTTGGTGTGATCAGGATTTTGAGCTAAAAGGTTTTTGCCTGTTGTGCAGAAGCAAGTATAATGTAGGGACCAGTATGCAGAGACCATCTCTGGCGCATTTATACAAGACAGTGCCTAGCTCAAAGCATGGCGTGGGGGGCAGATAGGTGTCTGCTGGAAATATACGGTCAAATCATTTTGCACAATGAAATAATTGTGTATGCCTGTAACGACAATCCAACTTTATTTCATTTATGGAAGGTAAGACAAACCAAGATTAAATCTCATCAGATTGATCTTCATAAAGGCTCCCTTAGAGCAGGATTATGCACTGGAAACAAGCATCTTTTCTTAACACTCCTTCAGAAATCACATGTATTTATTTCTGTTTGTTCAGTAGTATTGAAATTTCTTTATATAAGGGATTTGTATTTCCTCTCTATTTTATCAAAAGAGATTATAGATGTACCAGAATATCCATTTTCACTTTTATACTTGTTTCAAATGCATTAGTTCAGTTGACCCTTAACAACCATAAAGAAACATTGCATTGAATGGTGCCTGGTGTGGTGTCTTCAGCACCAAGGATGGCTTCATGTCTGGTAGGGTAATTACTGAAGCAATTGGCAAGGAAAGGAGTCAGAATATGAACGACAGTGTTGAGACTGAATGCTATAGCAAGTATTTGGTAAAATTGCAGTCCCAGTAAATTCCAAGGCCCTCTCCTTATCACCTAAGTTTTTGCCTTTGGGATAGAAATCAGAAAACAAAAAATGTAGGACATTGCGGTAAGCGGACTGCTCTTGGATGCTTTCAGCCAGGAACTAAAAGAAAATTAAGGTTAGACGAATATTACCAAGTTTGTAGACTTTAGGCAGAGGAAATATTTTTTTAATTTTTTTATTGTTATGTTAATCCACATACATTACATCATTAGTTTTAGATGTAGTGTTCCATGATTCATTGTTTGTGC
>NW_027733908.1:0-311 GCF_054177405.1 Leptonychotes weddellii | reverse complement strand
ACCCATCAGCGCGGCATGCCCCGCTGAGAACTGACGGCCCCGCTGCCTTGGGGCCCGGGTGCAGACTGAGGATTCACGGGCCGGCGCTGAGGCCCATCTCACCACCTCTCCAGGCCCGCTTTGCCCCACATGGCATTTCCTTCCCTCCTGAAAGCGCCCTCTGTTCCTGGCCCCTGAGCCCCTGCACGCATTGTGCCCTAGGCCTGCACAATTTCCCTCCTCGTTTCCCGCCACTGGCCTGCTCCCCGGCCGCTCTTCGGATCTTGTCACGGCTTCCAGCCCTCGGTCCCCATTTTCCCGCACATCCCTGC
>NW_027733907.1:0-311 GCF_054177405.1 Leptonychotes weddellii | reverse complement strand
TTTTGCTTCTCAAGTAAAAAAGTACTTATACCTATATTATCAAATATTCTCTTTTTTATGTGTTTTTTCTTTTTCTGAGCTTACTGTTTCCTCTGCTTTCTTATCATCAGCTTTTATATGGTCTATGTTTCTTATCAATTTTCCCCCAATGTATATGGGTGTGTGTGTGTGTGTGTGTGTTGTTATTTCCTTTTATTTCCTCAGTGGTTTTAAAGGATTGACCACTTTTCTCTGTTTCATTTATTCCTCCAAATAGTTTTTTTTTTTTTATTCTTATGTTAATCCCCATACATTACATCATTAGTTTTAGA
>NW_027733906.1:0-311 GCF_054177405.1 Leptonychotes weddellii | reverse complement strand
TTCCCAGTATTGCACATGCGTCTTCGCCCTTCCTGGCCCCCCAGTGTCCTCCTCTGGTTAATTTCCCGGCCGTTGGCTGAGGTGCAGCCTCCCGCCTTTGTTTTTGTTCTTGTAATTTAATTTTATTTTATTATGTTATGTTAGTCACCATACAATACATCATTAGTTTTTGATGTAGTGATGCACGATTCATTGTTTTTGTATAACACCCAGTGCTCCATGCAGTATGTGCCCTCCTTAATACCCATCATGGGGCTAACTCATCCCCCCACCCCCCTCCCCTCTAAAACCCTCAGATTGTTTCTCAGAGT
>NW_027733905.1:0-311 GCF_054177405.1 Leptonychotes weddellii | reverse complement strand
TCTGGTGGTAAATTTTATGTATGTTTTACCACAATGAGAAAAAAAACCCACTAAGGACCCTGACAAATGTATACAGATAGCTAACCACCTCCATAATCAAGACAAGAATATTTCTTGCACTCTCAAAGTTCCCTCAGGCCCCTTCCTAGCCAGTTTCCTCTCCCAATCCCCTGGCTTTCGTAGGGTGCTGATCTGTTTTGTCCTTATCATTTTGTCTTTGCAGAATATCATATACATGGAATCAGATAGGATGTAGCCTTTTGATTCTGGCTTCTTGCATATAACATAATACCTTTGAGAGCCACTATGCT
>NW_027733904.1:0-311 GCF_054177405.1 Leptonychotes weddellii | reverse complement strand
AGCCCGATGCGGGGCTCGATCCCAGGACCCTGGGATCATGACCTGAGCCGAAGGCAGACGCTTAACCGGCTGAGCCACCCAGGCGCCCCAATTGATTAGCTTCTTTAAGTGAAGAAGCTTCACTGTACAAGGTGACAAAATAAGTCACAGACTTTGGGAAAGTGGTCAGGAAAAAAAATATGTCAAGAACTCATCTCTCAGCAAAACAGTATTTCTTTTTTGCTTTTTTTATACTTTAACATAATCTTTCCTGCATGTTTCAGAGAAAAACATTAATGTGTTAACTTTTGAAGCAAATGCTTCTTATATTA
>NW_027733903.1:0-311 GCF_054177405.1 Leptonychotes weddellii | reverse complement strand
CTGATTCATATATTGTGTAAACTAATAAATAACATTTGATTCCCATCTATTAACTGTGCCGTTGTACTCACAGAGGACTTCCTAAATCGGGGGACATACATTTTTCTTTTGAAGGCCAGTGGGCCCTAGAGGAAAGTATGAGTGGTGAAAAGAATGCTGCATTAGCTTCGTGTCTCTGGGATAAGTCACTCTGCCTTTCTGGGCCTCAGTTTATATGAAAAAGGACAAGGTTGGGGTATATTAATCTCTCTAAAAATCTGGTAATTGATAGTCCTGCTTTAACCTGCCATGGAATTTTGGCTCTTCCATGA
>NW_027733902.1:0-311 GCF_054177405.1 Leptonychotes weddellii | reverse complement strand
CGTACTCCCTCAGACCCAGGAGTCTAGGCCCCCAGCCTTTTTTTCCTCAGACCCAAGATCCAGCCTGCAGCTCCCTCCTTCAGACCCAGGAGTCCAGACCTCAGCCCCTCCTTCCTCAGACCCAGGGGTCCAGGCCTGCCTACTCTCTTCCCTCAGACCTAGGAGTCCTGCCTCCAGCCCCCTCCTCCCTCAGACCCAGCAGTCCAGGCCCCCAGCCCCTCCTCCCTCAGACCAGGGGTCCTGCCCCCAGCCCCTCCCTCAGACCCAGGGGTCCAAGTCCCAACCCCCTCTGCCTGAGAATGTAGAAAACT
>NW_027733901.1:0-311 GCF_054177405.1 Leptonychotes weddellii | reverse complement strand
GTGTGTGTGCATGCTTACACACATGTACATTTGTATATCTTCAAAATCTTCACTTATTAAAAACAAAACAGAAAGTGTTTTTAAAAATTAGAAACAGAAAAATACAACAACTGAGTTGGGAAGAGATGATAAAATAGAATTTATTGATGGTTTACTTAGTACCAGACCCTTTTCATGTTATTCCACTTAATCCCTGTGAAAGTCCTGTAAGACACAGGGTGTTATTCCCATTTTTTATGTAAGCAAACTGGAGTTCAGAGATTTTAAGTGGCTTATTAACATTGTTCAAGTCACAAGTGGTGTTTAAACCC
>NW_027733900.1:0-311 GCF_054177405.1 Leptonychotes weddellii | reverse complement strand
TATATTCATGAGCCCAACTGTGGTTAGACGTTTGACTTTGAAGGAGGAGGTTGGGGTGGCATAGGGAGAAGGGCCAGAGAAATCACATTTGTGCTGCTCTATGGTCCTGCCTTTTTTTTTTTTTTTTAAAGATTTTATTTGTTTTTTGACAGAGAGAGAGACAGCGAGAGAGGGAACACAAGCAGGGGGAGTGGGAGAGGGAGAAGCAGGCTTCCCGCTGAGCAGGGAGCCCGATGCGGGGCTCGATCCCAGGACCCTGGGATCATGACCTGAGCTGAAGGCAGACGCTTAACGACTGAGCCACCCAGGCG
>NW_027733899.1:0-311 GCF_054177405.1 Leptonychotes weddellii | reverse complement strand
GCATTATACTAGTTTGCACTGTGGTTTAGCACATAGTTGGGACTAGAGAATAATTTTAATCAACTCAATTCTTCTAGTTATTTATTTAGACTAAGTTTTTTTGTCTCTGAAGAACAAACCAACATCTGTCATACAAAGAGATATAATTATGAAAATAAGAGGTTAGATTTTTTATGATGAACTAAAACATTAATTATGTGACCGCTGTAAATCCAGGTTTAAAAAATTAAAGCACCAGCTCTTTATAACCTGCTCCACTGCCTGGTTTCTTACCGTTTCTGGGCGACTGAAATGTAGCTTCTCTCGAACTT
>NW_027733898.1:0-4888 GCF_054177405.1 Leptonychotes weddellii | reverse complement strand
GCTGTTGTAAACAAGAAGTCCATTGGAGTAAACTGGGAGTTCCAAGTATACTGGCTTCTCATTGGCTGAGCTGTGACTGTCTCTCATTGGCTGGGCTGTTGCCAGGGTGAGAAGGAAGCCTTCCTTCGTCCCTCTGGGGTAGTAAAGTAGTACCCTTACGCAAGGTCTCTTTCTTCCTGTTGGATCTACAACTGACAATGACAAAAGACTCCATTCTAAAGGAGGTTTCCCTTAATAATTTTCACTTATCCAAGAGAGCTGAAACATATGTCCATACAACAACTTGGACACAAATATTCATAGCAGCATTATGCATAATAGCCCAAAGGAGGAAACAACTCAAATGCCCTTCAACTGATGGATGGATAAACAAAACGGAATGGATGAACAAAATATCCATAGGATGGCCTATTATTCAGCAATATAAAGGATGAACCTTGAAAAGATTAAGCTAAGTGAAAGAAGCCAGACACAAAAGGCCACATATTGTATAGTCTCATTTATATGAAACATCCAGAATAGGCTAATACATGGGGAAAGGAAGTAGATAAGTGGTTGCTGGAGCTGGAGAGGTGGGGGTGGGGGGACGGGAAATGATGGCGAGACTGACTGCTAGCGGGGTTCCGTTTTGGACTATAAATGTCCTGGAATTAGATGGTGGTGATGGTTGCACAACTCGGTAAATACGCTGAAAACCAATGAATTATACACTTAAGGGTGAATTTTATGGTAGGTGAATTATATCTCAGTTTAAAAACAAACAGGTGTTAGCTAAGGCTACAATGGCAATCATGTTGCAATATGTAAATGTATCAAATCAACATGCTGTATAAAAGCAGAACAAAAAACTGGAACGAAAGTCACAAACAACAAAAACACCAGAGTTGGGGGTGGAGTGGGAGAAACTGGGAGATGGATAGAGATACACATTACGTTGGACTAAATGATATAAATAGTATGTATAACTTCTAAAAATGATGATGGCAGGGAAGAAGGAGAGGAATATATAAAGCCACGATACTGAGTCAAATAGATAAACCAGGGGCGCCTGGGTGGCTCAGATGGTTCAGCGTCTGTCTTTGGCTCAGGTCATGATCCCGGGGTCCTGGGATCGAGCCCCGCCTTAGGCTCCCGGCTCAGCGGGGAGCCTGCTTCTCCCTCTCCCCCTGCTCATGTTCTCTCTCTCTCTGTATCTCTGTGTCTCAAATGAATAAATAAAATCTTTTAAAAAACCAAAAACAAATAGATAAACAAAAATAAGTTGCAGAATGATATATACTAATGGTACCACTAATGTACATTAAACCTAAAATCATAAAACAAAACCAACTCATAATAGTGGGTTGGCGCAGGGGAGAGAAGGGGGGTAGGACTGACGTCAGTGGCCAATATTAAATATTTATCTATAATATTTAATTCCTTTGTTTCTCAAAAGAGAAACTTAAAGTAAATATAAACTGTTATCAGCTGTTAATTCTGAGTAATGGAAGCATGAGTGTGTGTTCTATTATTATTCTTTGTATTTTTCTTTTTAAAAATGTCTGAAAGTTAAAAATAATGCCCAGGGAAATGTCCTGAATTGGATTTTCAGCCCACTTTTATTGATTTTATGTGTCATCCTGGCCACATAACATTTTTTAAACATGCTTTTTAGGCTGTAAAAAAAAAAATGATTATCAACACTACTTGTGTAAAAACGGGCAAGTCAAGGTGGAAAGGTGGGGAAGGAAGCTAATATTTGCTGAGTTATCTACTCTACCGCTGACATTGTGCTAAGTACTTTACATGTGGTGTGTAATTCAATTCCATCCTTATATTAATCCTGTGAGTCAGATAATGCCAGTCCCAAATTGCAGCTGTGGAAACTGGGATGAGGTAAATTAAGTCAAACTAGGTCGTGAATATCAATGGGCATACGTGAAGAATTGCCAGGAGTCCCTGGGCACGTTCAGTTGTAAGAAAATCAATTTCTGGACTAAAATTGATCTCCTGAGAACAGGGAGTCTGCCAGGTGGATTCTCTTTCTCACCTCCTCTGGCTCAAGAGCCTTTCTCCCATTTTACAAAAGCAGGACAATCCTGACCCCCGCCACCCTCCCACCCCCGTCACTAATTTGACTTTGGTGCAGAGCCCGGGGTTGGGGGTGGGGGGGGCAGAAACCTCCGGGGACCAAACAAAGGGAACAGCCAAAATCAGGGTGTTGGTGTGGAAAAATGAATGACCCTAATCACCGCCTAACAAGCCCTTTTGCAACACAGGTGGTTTCTAATTCTTTGCTTTCAACCAAATTGCTGAAGGCGCTAATGGAATTGTCAGCTAATAAATCATTAAAATTAATTTTAGGATGATAGATCATGATGGGATTTTTGGTACATAACTCAGAAGAAATACAAATAACTGTGGGACCGTGCTGGGAGAAAGAAAAATTTCATTTCATTCTACCTATTTTTGTGAACAAAGCTTCTCAAGCATTTACATTTTTAAAAAGTGAAAAAGGATCAAAATAAAATCAATGCTGAATTCCGTCTCATTCTAGCAATAAGTAATATTTATGCACAAATGCACGAACTAATTGAAAAAACACCTCATCCATCCTTAGAGATACATTTTCAAAACATTCTTTACATTGTCTATTTAAATTATTTTTCAAACTTCATAAAATATTTGTTCTTTTGATGAGTTGTGTACTAAAGCTAACTCTATCCAAAAAACTTTCTTTTTTTTTAAACACATAGAGCTTTATGGTGATAAGACATTTTAAAAATTAATTGTAACTGCCCTGGCTTTATTGGTGGGAATGTAAATTGGTGCAGCCATTATAGAAAACAGTATGGAGATTCCTCAAAAAAATTAAAAATAGAACTACCATATGATTCAGTAATTCCACTTCTGCGTATTTAATTGAAAACACTAACTTGAAAAGTTATCTGCACCCTCATGTTCACTGCAACATTATTTACAATAGTCGAGATGTGGAAACAACCTAAGCGTCCATCAGCGGGAGGAATGGATAAAGAAACTGTGGTATCAAATGGAATATATGGAATAAAGTGAAATATTACTTGGCCACACACACAAAAAAAAGGATGAAAGCTTGCGAATTGTGACAACCTAGATGGACCTTGAGGGCTTTACGCTAAGTGAAATAAGACAGAGAAAGGTAGAATCTAAACAAACAAAAAACACCCCCAAGTCCATAGATACAGAGAACTAATTGATTGGTGGTTACCAGAGGCTGGGGGAGGGGGGCGTGGTAGTGGTGGAGATTTTATGTTCATATTTTTGTTGCAGAGAAATACAGAGTGATCAAAAATAGAAGCATAAAATATATTACATTAGGACAACCTTCTGTGGGAGAGGTGGAAAGGGGAAAAGGGGAAAGATGTAAAACTTCCAGCTGCTGAAGATCTTAATCATGTATTTTTAAAATAGCTGATGGTGGGTATGAAATGGCCATTGTATTCAGATTCAGTTGGACAAACTCAAAAGAGTGATGTAACCATTTTATTTTAGAATGTCGATATTTGCTATATACTAAAAATAACTTCCTTTGTAACTAAACATGGATGAAAAACTTTTAGATATCTTAGGGAGCGTGAGAGCAAAAACGGTTTTTGGGTTTTGGATTTTTTTAGGTTTTTTTTTTTTCCCTTCTTGCTATAGTCACCAGCCAAAAACTTTGAAGACACCTGAGTTTATAACTTGCCCTGGGCCACACAACCATCAGGTGGCCAATCTCGAACTTGAACCCATGTCTGCAAGATTCCAGAGAGTGTGGGTCCTTTCACTGTACCTGAGGGAGACAAAGGAGTCTATGAATGTTGGTCTTAATTAAGCTCCATCCAGTTTAGAAATAATTTATTTGGTTGTTTAATATGAGCAAGGCTCTGTGCTTGGTACCACTAGATACACAATGGTGATTAAGGTCTATTACTTACTTCGTGGAGCTGAAAACGTTACAGGAGAGATAAGCTGTCTTCACAAAATCTTTAATATAAGATTAAATGTAATAAGAGCAACAGATATTTTGAAAAATGTTATGAGGCAAGGGAGAGATTGCTTTTAGCTGGGGTCTCAGAGGGGAGCTGGAACATACTCTGGCATCAGATAGATGGGTCTTTGTAAAATGGGTAGAATTTGGACTAGTGAAGATGTGTTAGTGAGAGAAGGTAGGGAGCATTCATTCATTCATTCATTCATCCATTCATCCAAGAACCATGAACTAGAGACATCAACCAAATATAATAAATGAGGCTTTGAAAATGTCCTGGTTGGAATAAATAAACTGTAAAAAACATTTGGGAGACATTTGGGGAATTCTGAATCTCGACTGGGTATTTGTTGATATTCAGGAATTTTAGTTAATTGTTTTGAGGTGTGATAATGATGCTGCACTTCTGTTAAAAGAAGAAAGTTGGGGATGCCTGGCTGGCTCAGTTGGTGGAGTGTGAGACTCTTGATCTCGGGGTTGTAAGTTCAAGGCCCACTTTGGGTGTGGAGAATACTTAAAAATAAAATCTTTAAAAAAAAAAAAAAGAAGGGCGCCTGGGTGGCTCAGTCGTTAAGCGTCTGCCTTCGGCTCAGGTCATGATCCCGGGGTCCTGGGATCGAGCCCCGCATCGGGCTCCCTGCTCGGCGGGAAGCCTGCTTCTCCCTCTCCCGCTCCCCCCTGCTTGTGTTCCCTCTCTTGCTGTGTCTCTCTCTGTCAAATACATAAATAAAATCTTTTAAAAAAATAAAAATAAATAAAAATTTAAAAAAAGAAAAAAAGTATCTTTTGGCAATGTACACTAAATTATTTCTGGATGGAATATGATGTGTTCATATGCTTTAAAATAGTTCAGTGTGGGGATGCCTGGGTGGCTCAGTCAGTTAAGTGTCTGCCTTC
>NW_027733897.1:0-311 GCF_054177405.1 Leptonychotes weddellii | reverse complement strand
TTATTCAGGGTTTTCTCATTAATGTTGCAGGGAATATCTGCTGCCTGGGTGCCAATAACCTCTGGCAAAGATATGCACGAATAAGCAGGAAAATGTGTTCACAGAAGCTCACGCAAGGGGCGTCCAGAGGCAAAGGGTCCTCTAAGGAACTGGAAGGGCAGAGACCCTGTACACCAAACAGACTCCTCAAAACCACAGCACGTGGCCCTCCCTCCCTTCTCCACGTGCACTCGCAACCCTCATCACCGCCGACCAGGTGCCCGGGGCTCCGCCCCTGGCAGGCCACCGCCCTCCGTGGGAACCGCGGCCCC
>NW_027733896.1:0-311 GCF_054177405.1 Leptonychotes weddellii | reverse complement strand
TCAGGAGAGAGCCCGCCAGGGGCTGGGCCACCCACCTACTGGTTGAAGAACAGCGTTTCTCCTGAGGGCCAGCTCGGGAGCAGGTGCTGGTGCTGCCAGGGGGCTTCCTCTTGAGGCCCCGAGGCCGTGGAGATGATCAGCAGCTCCGGGGAGGGGGAGGCGATACTGGCTCCGTTCACTTGCCCACCAGGGAAAGGCCCATTCTCATTAGAACCTTTGTGGCTTCCCTCACTTTCCAGGAAGGGTGATGCAGCTGAGTATGGAAATCATGCCTCTCTCTTCCTCCCTCTCCTGTTGGAACTGAAATCCAG
>NW_027733895.1:0-311 GCF_054177405.1 Leptonychotes weddellii | reverse complement strand
CATAAAGATACTTAGTGGATGTGAGAAAAGAGTGGAGGATCTCAGTAAGACCTTCACCAAAAAGATAGAAAATATAAAAGAACCAATCAGAGATGAAGAACTCAATAACTGGAATTAAAAATACACTAGAGGGAATCAATAGTAGAGTAGAGGAAGCAGAAGAATGGATCAGTGAGCAGGAAGACAGAGTGATGGAAAGCAACCATGCTGAATGGCAAAAAGGAGAAAGAATAATAAAAAATGAGAACAGGTTAAGGGAATTCAATAACATTATCGAGTGTAATAGTATTTGCATTATAGGGATCTAAGAA
>NW_027733894.1:0-311 GCF_054177405.1 Leptonychotes weddellii | reverse complement strand
AGAGACGCTAAATGGAAGGACTCGTGCCTGAATCATTACATGAAAACTGCTTGACAAACCTTTCACTGCACTGCTTTGAGTAAGCATAAGCCTTTTTTTTTTTTTTTTTTTTTTAATTAATTCTTATTAGTATTCTGTATGTGTATATATTCCCAGTTGTCTTCTAAGTGCTTTACATGGATTCATTCATTCACTCCTCACAAGGGCTCTATAAGGTATGGCTGACTATTATCCCCACTTTACAGATGAGGAAACTGAGGCACAGAGACACACAAAGTAATTCGTCCTGGATCCCACAGCTGGGATTTGCA
>NW_027733893.1:0-311 GCF_054177405.1 Leptonychotes weddellii | reverse complement strand
ATAGATTCAGTGTTACAATAGCGTTATAGAATGATAGATAGTGACTACATTTATCATGCTGAGCACTGAGTAATGTATAGAATTGTCCAATCACTATGCTATGATCCTGGAGTCCCTGGATCGAGTCCCGCATCGGGCTCCCTGCTCAGCAAGGAGCCTGCTTCTCCCTCTGACCCTCCCCCCTCTCATGTGCTCTCTCTCTCTCATTCTGTCTCAAATAAATAAAATCTTTAAAAAAAAAAGATGGTCCCAAATGAAAGGTCATTCAGTGCTTTATGAGGGGACCCTCTTTGTTGACTTGGCTCCATGCC
>NW_027733892.1:0-311 GCF_054177405.1 Leptonychotes weddellii | reverse complement strand
GAGCGCCCGTGTGGCTCAGTTGGTTAAGCGACCGCCTTCGGCTCAGGTCATGATCCTGGAGTCCCAGGATCGAGTCCCGCATCGGGCTCCCTGCTCAGCGGGGGGGTCTGCTTCTCCCTCTGACCTTCTGACCCTCTTCCCTCTCATGCTATCTCTCATTCTCTCTCTCAAATAAATAAATAAAATCTTAAAAAAAAAAGTGATACAGAACATTACAAAGAAGAACATCAGTTAACATTTTCTAAAGCAATTTAAAGTTTGCACAGCTTTCTCACATACATCATTTTTGTTTATCTTCTCCTCAAGCCCAT
>NW_027733891.1:0-311 GCF_054177405.1 Leptonychotes weddellii | reverse complement strand
TTTTGCATACAAGAAGCTGAGGCTCCATGAGATTAATTAACTTGTTTAATTAATACTTAGAAAAGAATATCTCATTTGATCTGTATTCTAAACCAAATTTCCAGAGAAGTCAGTGTTTCATGCTGCCAAGACAATTGGCAGTTCTAAAAGACATTTCTAAAAGACCTGCTGGGCTGGAAATAATTGAAGCCAGACCCTGCACCCTCATCCTTTTTCTTAGCTGCATTACATTTAGCTAGCTGGAGAACAATTATCTTAGTCCCTGTCTTTTCTGTGCTCTAAAATGTCACATTAAAGAGTAACCATCCGAG
>NW_027733890.1:0-311 GCF_054177405.1 Leptonychotes weddellii | reverse complement strand
TTCTTCCTCATAGCACCCCAATACCGCTTGTTGCCCCCACCCCCGGGTTTAACCCAAGATCCCAATGCATCTAAGCCAGTCCGCACATGGCAGGCCCCCAGAGACCATTACTGATTGCAAACATGACCCAGGTGTCCTATCCAAACCAAGGAGCAGATCTTCTAGTCCAGGGTTGGGAGAGAAGGCTCTCGCCCTCTCCTGCCAGACACGTACACAGAAGCATGGAGCCCCCAGGGCCACTGGCAGCCACCTCCACCCCGAGGAGAAGGTCGGCTATCATGGGGCCACAGGGGAGCCAGCTAAGGACAAGA
>NW_027733889.1:0-311 GCF_054177405.1 Leptonychotes weddellii | reverse complement strand
AATGCCCAGATGCTTCATGTCAAGTAGACAAAGCTGATGGCTAATTGACTAAATCTTAGCATTTTTATCTAGCTGATTCAATGGCAGCCCCAAAAATATTTTGGAAGTGCTAAAAAATACATAAAAATAAAAAATATTGATATGATCAATAAGTGTCTCCAAATTTACAGATTCATCTTTGAATCACAATACAAATGTGGTTTTTTTTTTCCCCCTGAGTTATTTTTAAGATGTCCAGACTGTTTCAACGGTTGACTCCCCTCTGGTCTAGGACTTGAGCATCTTACTTGTTTCTGTACTTACTGGTAGAT
>NW_027733888.1:0-311 GCF_054177405.1 Leptonychotes weddellii | reverse complement strand
CATAAAGATACTTAGTGGATGTGAGAAAAGAGTGGAGGATCTCAGTAAGACCTTCACCAAAAAGATAGAAAATATAAAAGAACCAATCAGAGATGAAGAACTCAATAACTGGAATTAAAAATACACTAGAGGGAATCAATAGTAGAGTAGAGGAAGCAGAAGAATGGATCAGTGAGCAGGAAGACAGAGTGATGGAAAGGAACCATGCTGAATGGCAAAAAGGAGAAAGAATAATAAAAAATGAGAACAGGTTAAGGGAATTCAATAACATTATCGAGTGTAATAGTATTTGCATTATAGGGATCTAAGAA
>NW_027733887.1:0-4889 GCF_054177405.1 Leptonychotes weddellii | reverse complement strand
TCCATTGTATATATATACCACATCTTCTTTATCCAGTCATCTGTTGATGGACATCTTGGCTCTTTCCACAGTTTGGCTATTGTGGACATTGCTGCTATAAACATCGGGGTGCACGTACCCCTTCGGATCCCTACTTTTGTAACTAATTGTTGATTTTTTAACGTCTGTCTTGAGAAGGAAACTTTATTAAATGAAGGACATGTTATATGTTTAATAATGTCAAATAGTCTGCTGTTTAATAGGATTGGAGATAGATTAGGAAGAGATATATTCATTTTAAATGGTTTTAAATTTCTCTATCTCTGCCTACCCAATATAATACTCTGAGGAAAAAAAAAAAAAAGCTTCCTTTTGTTTCCAGATCTTACCTTTACTCTCTTTTTAGAATTCAACAGGCACAGAAAAAGTTGTATTTCCATGGACACTACTGAATGTGAAATCCTTTTTCAGTCAAAAGGGACTAATCATTATTCTTCTCTTGAACAGAGGTAGATGAACTGTCTATGCTTTCTGAAATTGGAGCTAGAATATATAGAAATTTAAATACAACTTTCATTTACACGTGTACCACTTCTCAACTAGCTCCTTTTCTGCTGGAGCATGCCTACTATGTAACATCTAAATATTTACTGAAGATGGCTTAATGAAAGAATTTCTCAAAGTTGATTTTCAAAAGATTTCATATACTGCACAAAACAAACCACAGTAAAAAGAAAAAAAAATAACAAATATTTTACATGGATTTTTAAAAGTTTTCTCTAAGGGTAAGGACATCTGCAATATTCAAGTTCTTAATTGGGTTGAAATAACCATTCTTTAGCACCTAAATTTGATGAAAAAGAAGAGATTATGCCTCAAAAATAACTTTGCCCATTGAAACTAATCTTTTTGTTTGAGAGAGAGAGAGAGAGAGAGAAAAGGAAAACCATTGGTGAGGATGATATGTTATGCCACTTACCCATCGACCACATGTGGATGTAAATCAGTCAAAGTAAAAAATTGACCACCACTGTGTATTCAACTTGATGTGTCAATGTTAAGTGGCTTAGCAAAAGGTCCCATAGCAAAATTTATCCCAATTTTCTATCCCATCAATAGCAAATTGATAAATTTGATCAACTCATAAGCTAAGAGATTGGTTGATTAAATCTTCTTTCTTTACCCCAGCTTTGTAGGCATCAGTTTTGATTCTCACGCTCTTGCTCAGGGAGAGAAACATGACTAGACACATATTAAAAAGTAGTCAGTGCAATGCTGAAGATGTCTGTTTCTTGATCTGAGTGGATGGTAACTTGAGTGTATTCACCTCCTGAAAATTCATTGTGCTTTATACTTATGATATGTGCAGGTTTTATGAGTGTGTTATACTGAGATTTAAAAAAAAAGTTTTTTTTTATAGTATTTTTTTTTAAAGATTTTTTATTTATTTATTTGAGACAGAGAGAATGAGAGACAGAGAGCATGAGAGGGAGGAGGGTCAGAGGGAGAAGCAGACCCCCTGCTGAGCAGGGAGCCCGATGCGGGACTCGATCCCGGGACTCCAGGATCATGACCTGAGCTGAAGGCAGTCGCTTAACCAACTGAGCCACCCAGGCGCCCTAAAAAAAAAGTTTTTTAAAAAGGTCAGTATCCTCTAAGATGTGTTGATGTGATTTTTATCCAGAGACGATAAAATTGATCACAAAGACATTTTGATGCCTCTTTTATCATAGTTTTTCTGATTCGTGCCCAAAGCATAGACTTTTCCCAACCAAAAGATTTGTTATTGAATAAAATTGTGCTCTCATCTGTGTAGTTTTACAATTCCTCTACATAGCCTCTTGAAATGAATTTCTTCAGCTTTGTCACCTTAATACATGAGGTGGTCATGGTGAATCCTTGGATTGTGGCTTGGTTCATGAGACTTGGCCTCACTCTTAAAAAAGGGTTATTTTCTGGTTAAGCATGGAGGAGAGGGAAATACAAGGAAATCTCAACCACAAGTACACTAACATTTTCCACAGATTTAAAATAGTGCCTTAGGTAGAATATTTGGTTTATGAGTTCTGAAATGTTCAAAACAAATTTGTGGTGAATAAGGACTTTCTTTAGGATCCATCTATTGTTGTTGTTTTTTCCAAAAAATTCTGATACTCACGAGAAAGTATTTCCCCAAATTCTATGGTTCCTGAGCCTCCTTCTCCAGGAATTTGTGCATACTTATGGGAATCTTTCATCTAAGATATATAAATTCTTCACTTAAAAAAAATGACTAAGTAATGTGTCTTCATATTGTTTCAAAGGACACTAATGAATAGTCTAATGTTTTGCTAAACAAAAGGATGAATGAAAGCAATGGTATGCATGACAATGTTAAGTTTATCCATCATTGCCATCATCGTCATCATCATTATCACAATGGTTATGTTTATTGATTTCCCTGCCAAACAGGATTCTAGGTGTTTTGTCTGTATCCACTAATTCATTAGTATTAACAACCCTGTAAGTGATCACTGCTATTATATTCATTTCACAGATTGAAAAAAAGAAGCAACAAACTTGAGACACTTGAGGTAATGATGACCAAAAAATTAAGGATAAAATAATTTCCTAGGGGAAGAAGGAAGGATTGGGGCAAGGACATAAGGGACTTCACAGATCATATTCTTTCATTTCTTGCACTAGATAAGAAGAAGGTGTAGGTACAGATGTCGTACCACCCTCATACCTTTTGATTTCTTTATAAATATTATTTTGTATCTACCCAATGTTCTTTAAAAACGAAACCTAAGGCACAGAGAGGCTCAGAATACTGGTTTCAGTATTCCCCTATACAATAACCTCTCAAATGGGTGTATTTTGGTATGTCTACAATTTAAAAGTGTACAGATTTAGTTACCTTAATGTAGAATGGGTAAGGTGTTATAAACATGGTGTTTTTACAATATGATCCCAACACCAAAACACGACAGTAATCTTAGTGTAGTGGAAGCTGGGAATCAGAAAGAACACATCTAGTCTTTGTGAAACTGAAGTTAGGAACCAAAGGAGAATTTGGTTGGACTGAGAAAGGCAAAACAAACACACAAAAGTTTTCAGGGAGCCAGGTTTAGGGATTCTAGATGCAGAAAAGGTTAGATGGGTGGATATAAGGAAGATGAAGGGAAATACCCAAGATGAAATATTTTAACTGACTTTGAGTCCATCTCTGCTTTATTAAAACATTTCACGGACTAGCAGGAGACTAAAAATAGATGACCTTCAAGTAACTTTTTGACTGGCCTCTGCCTCCCTCACCTTGAAGACAACAAATTTAGTTCTTAAATGAATAAGACATGAAAATCTCTCCTTCCTAATTGGAATATCTAATATTAAGCTGAACACATATGAATAACACTGCAAATAATTCAAAAGTACATTAATCAATAAAAGGAAAATTAAATTATAATCTGGTGACCTATTTAGTACATGATTCAAAAGAATTATAAGTATGTATCAAAATTTTACATAAATTTGCATGTTATTAACTATTTTGGAAAATGGGACATACTCATTATTGAACCTCAGCAAGTGTCCCATTTGGGAACAGTTGAATTAAATGCAAACCCTTGGCCTCTAGGCTGGAGATAAGTAGAGAGAGCCTGGAAGTAAATAAACTGCTCTGGTCAGATTCAGCAGGATACCAGAAAAACAAAAACAAAAACAAAATTAAAAATAAAAAAGCTCCTGAAGCTGTCAAGTAAGCTATCCTGTCATTGCAGCTGTGACTAATATTCTGACTACATCATGAGTTCGGGTCAAAATAAACTCATTCCAAACCCCCTAGTTACCTCTTTCTTACCCTCTAATCTCTGTTCAGAATATTTCATAACTTTTTTTTAATTGAAACTTTTTATAGTTTTGGTGAGGAGAAGGTCTTTTTTTAACATTTAATCAGATGCCATGAAAAGTGTTTAAAGTACTGGGGAAAATTATATAGGATCGTTCAGAACTTAACAGACATTTTTCAACTGATTTGATTGGATAAACTATTTTTGTTGACTGAAACAGTTTCTGGTAAGTCAGAACAGTAAAGAAAAGTCTGTTGAAATAAGGCAAACATAAATTCAACTGATTCTTAACTAAAGAGTGAACAACAGCAACAGAAACAATGATGTGCTGCTCACTATATAGAGTTCACCTGTGAAATTTTATATTGAATGCCTCTTTAATTTTTTTTTTTAATTGACAAAGTCTGGTTTATCAAGTTGTTCTTTCATAGCACACAGTTCTGATGTTGTATTTAAAAACTCATCACCACAATCCACACACATACACATGCACATACACAAAAATCCATGTTCTTTTTCTTCCCCTGGAAGCACTATAGTTTTGGGTTTTACATTTAGCTCTTTGATCTGTTTTGTGTTAATTTTTGTATAGAGTGTAAGGTATGGATCAAAGTTAATTTATTTCCATATGGATATCTGGTTATTTTAATGCTACTGGACCATCCGTGGTCCACTATACTGTTTTTGTATCTTTGTAGAGAATCAGTTATCTATATATGTGTGGATCTCATTCTAGACTCTTTGTTCAATTCACTGACGTATTTTTCTATTTTTTATGTTAATACCACATTGTTTTGACTACTGTAGCTTTGTAAGATATCTTGCAATTAGTATTGTTAATCCTTTCACCTTGTTCTTCATTTTCAAAGGTAGTCTGACTGCGGATGTGAGGGCGATCTGGCTGCGACATCTGTCACCCCATTGATCGCCAGGGTTGATTCGGCTGATCTGGCTGGCTAGGCGGGTGTCCCCTTCCTCCCTCACCGCTCCATGTGCGTCCCTCCCGAAGCTGCGCGCTCGGTCGAAGAGGACGACCTTCCCCGATAGAGGAGGACCGTTCTTCGGTCAAGGGTATACGAG